>NC_140589.1:1684969482-1685179482 GCF_964204655.1 Triturus cristatus
TTTAAGCACCAGGAGCCTTGTGGGAGCAATCTCAGTCCCAGTTCGAGACACAGGTCTATAAAGTCATGATTTGAAATCCCACAGAGAGTAATGCATGCACCAATCAGCTGTTGTAGCAAGAGAAGAGTACAAAGAAAATAATCGATTCGGGTGCAGATATCATGTGACTAAAAAGTGGTGGTCCTTCATAATGTTCCCATATTGTCTTCGATAGATAAGGCCAACAGATCAATGGATAGCTATAGACAACATGTACATGTTTCTTAATCTTTGATATGACTTAGCTTTACAAGATACCCAAATGCATAGTTTCAGGTGAGAACAAATTACGTGAGTAAAGAAACTCATGCAACAACTATTCATGAAAAAAGTAATCAAGTAATGAGTTGAAAATGGTTGTAAAAAATAAAGAGGTTCTACAGGAATTGAGAGCCATGTCAAGTGAAATAGTGGTGGTGGTTAGGGTAGGGAGATTAGGGTGGCGTTGAGAGTGGTGGTGGTAAGGATTGTGAGGCTGGTGTAAGGATGTTGAGGGTGGTGGTGGTGGGAAGGCTGGTGGGGGTGGTGGTAGGATGGTGGAGGTAGTTATGGTGGTAGTGGTTAGAATAGCGATGGTGGGTGTGGTGGTGCACATGGTGGTGAAGGCGGTGGTCATGGTAAGAGTGGTGTAGTGGCTACGGTGGTGGTAATTATGGTTAGGATGCTGAGAGTAGGGTCGGTGGGGATAATGGTTAGGGTGGTAGTAGGTATGGTAGTGGTAATAGGGTAGTGGTGGTTAGAGGTGGTTCTGGTGGGAAAGGGTTGGTTGCTTTGGTGTGTTGGATAAGTTTGGATGGTGGTAGTGGTTAGGTTGGTAGTGGTAAGGGTTAGGTTGGTTGTGGGAGCGGACGCTGATGGTAGGGTGGAGGTGGTTGGGTAAGGTGGTGGTGGTAGTGTAGCGTGGTTGAAGTGGTGTGGTGGTCATAGTGTGGTGTAATGTGGTAAAGGATGGTTGGGTAGTAGTGGTACACATACTGATGTGGAAGTGGAACAAACAACAATGATGATGGGGAAGGAGAATTTTTTTTTCCTAAATCAGAGTGGCAATGAAGTCAATACGAAGCGAGCAAATAAGAGCCAAAATAAAGCCAACAAATGGTAAGGAATGACCGGGCTCTAAGCCTTTTTTAGTTAACAAAATGTCTGGCAAGTGACAGCGCATGTGCTGTCTTAAGTGAGACCTAAAAATGGACACGACATGTAAAAAAGTGTCCTTTTCTTTTCTCTAACACCGATGTTTCAGATGCTTCCGACAGCGCTCACTCCCTAGTGCTGCTGAGCCGCTCACCAACTGACTTCACAGGGAAAGCCAGGATGGGTTCCACAGCGGTATTCGTACAAGCGCCTTGAGACCCTTGCGGGTGAGTAGTGCGCTATACAAGTATCAATTTACATTTACATTTACATTTTAGACGTATAATAGCCCCTCATGCATTCCAGTGGACGCAAGGAAGACAGCCAGGTAGCTAATAATACAACCGTCAAACTAAGATGCCCTGGTGGACTGATCCAAGATGTAAAGATTCTAGGGATAAAGAAGCCAATGGCTGAAAGAGACTAGACTAAAACCTCTAAAATTAAGCGTAGAATAGAATATGTTGGGCATGAATGGAATAAGCACATCACACATCAAACCTTAAAAAAGGGCTTGGCAAGAATGACATCCTGAAACTCGGAGTTGTACTAAGCCTTAAAAAAAAAAATTTGAGTTAATCAAAATTGACATAGAGATATGACAAGCCGTTCATACGTGTCAAATATTTTCTGCAACATGTACAACTTCAGCATCCTCGTCTACAATAGCAACAACTGAACCAACCAGCAGGCAACACACTGCCAACAGACAAGCTAGAGGACAGTTTGGGACAATGCAAAGGTGGTCGTCGTTGTCAGAATGCTCAAAGAAAGATTGTAATATTTCCATTGCAACTTCAAGTTTAGTTCCCAGTTTGGTCCACCCTCATCAAATATTCACTACATTGTATACAGGATCCATATGCCTGACATCCTCATGCATATGAACAAGAGCATCTCTTACAGTATCTAGCCTCAAGAACTATGTAAATCAAAACTCTAGTCTACTGCATTGTGCATTACTGGGCAACAACAGAATAATTATTAGAGTAATAAAGCAATCTCACATTCAGAGCCCTGCTACCACAGACATGCAGTGATGGGATCTCCAAATAACAGAAACATGAGTATGCATAAAAGAGCAGCAGTTTATGACATCTAAAACAATCTTGAAACAGAGAGTTCAAGAAAGAAAGAATATATTTATTTTTGAGCTCTTATGTGGGTCAAAGTAGGTGCTATATGGCATTAGATGTAGTTTGACAACTCTTGCGAACAGAGGTATTGGGGTGTAATGAGGTAATTCCCCTTGAATGTCACACCTCCAGACATGAGCCCCAGAAAATTAACTATTGGCAGCAGGAGCTGTCCTTGTGGAATTGGCAAATTAAAAGCAACAACAGACTATAAGGACTATAATGCCATGCCCCTAGACATGGTGTCCATAACTTTCAGACGTTACAAATGTTGATGTTTCCAGACTGCATACGGGGTGCAGAGAATAGACAAAGAGGCCGACAAATTATCAAAATAGATTTGCCAGCAGCTGGGCATGAGGCTCCATGGAGTACTTATCCTTTTCACCATGTTTATAATGCTGGTTACATAGCTTTGTTTTATCTGCCTTATAATCACAGCTCACTCTTTCTGTGCAAGATTACAATTGTTTCAATAAATGCATTGAAACTTCCTTCATATATTACGTTTACCAAGGGCATGCATGAGTAGACAACAAAAGGGGTAAGATCTGATCTAATTTCCACTATTTCACTGGGGATCAGTGCCATGTTTAAAGTTGCCGAAATCACCTGATACCCCAAAAAGGTTAGGAGTTCTTGTTAGGCACCGTGTGCTAGGTGTAAATTGGGCCAGCAGTCTTTGATGGTGTAGATGGGCTTGCATCCTGAAGTCCTGTTGTCCCAATATGAAGTCCTACCTTTTCTAATGAGAATCAAACTGAGAATTGGATTATGTGATGCTGTGGAAGATAGATTGAGATATGTAACGGTGTAGCATCTCAAAAACATAGCTGAACTTGGGGGTAATGTTCATCTTAATGATCTGAACCTTTCCCCACAGGGACAGATTCAGACCGCACCACCTTCAAAAGCCCGCCCTGTGGTGTCTATAATAGGTTTGACATTATCAACTCCTCTCTAGGGAGAGGAGTTGGCCTAACGGCTAGGGCGGTCTACCTCGAATCTGGGGAACTAGGTTTGAGTCTCGGCAACGCTGCTGAACATCCTGTGATTCTGGGCAAATCACTTAATCTCCATGTGCCTCACCAAAAAAAAAAAATGAATGGGTCCTCATGTAATGCAACTGGTGCTATGTAAAGCGCTCTGATACCCGATACCTTCGGGTCAAGTTCGCGCTATATAAAACTAAAATAAAAAATAAAAAAATCAAGAATCACATCATGTAGGACCTGGTTTATATATATATATCCAGATATTTCAGTTGTTGAGGCTCCATTGTGATTACATGCAAGTATAAGGATGCAGTGCAGAGACAAGAGCTACACCAACACTAACCCGCAGGCGCCAAGAGCATCTGTTGTGAAAGAGAAAATGGACAGTCCAAAAACCGGGACTGTGCAATGTCCTAATGAAGTCTGAAGATAGAGGTGTTGGGGTGGATGGATGTTTTGGGACGAAATCCTGAAGTTTTCTAGGCTTGTGTGTGGGACAGAGTATTTTATGAGAAGGGATTTTACTTCCTGCTTCCTTTCTCATGTTTTCCTCCACATTATTTTCTCTTGTAATGTGTATTTAGATATTGCTGACAGAATCTGTAGAAAGGTTTCTACCACATTTTGAATCCTGGGTTGTGCCATATGTTTTGAGTAGTTGCTTGATTGCACTGTATACCCAACAAAATGTTTAACCCCTAAAAATCTGAGCACAGAAGCAAAACAACAAAGAGTAATTATGTAAATGTCACCCGGGCAAGCCCCGGTGGGGAAGATATAGCTGAGGTCTGAAGTGCTTATAATGAATTCCTTTAGACTAAATATGATATTACAGAAGTGGAAGAAAAGAGGACTAGGACTTAGAGGAAGGCAAAGAGAAACTATCAAAATTAGTTACACAACTCAACTGTAGTCAATGTTTCTAATTTTGGAAAGATTAAGTGCTGAGTAGAAACACCAAGATTTGACCCTGCAATCATACGGTCCAACACACAGAGCCTAGCAGTGGATGCTTTAGTCCACTGGGCTACCAGACCTGGCATATTATATAGTTTGTTGTTCCAAATCACTTGTTTGCACATCCCAGAAACTGAGCTCGTCCAGACTCTCTCCTGACAGATCTACAGTCAAAAAATCTTCCACCCTGAAAAAATAATATACTGGAAAGGCTACATAGATGTAGAACGCTATATTGACACAATATGAAAGGCCACATCAACACTCGCTTTCAAAAGGGACCTCAAACTACATTTCCTAAAAGGCATTTTGTAATCCAAACCCATGCATTCTCCTTGGTCTTCTCAAATCCTGCACTACAAAAATAATCCTTTTTTGAAGACTAACTGGCACTTGCATCAACAAAGACTTTTGCGATTCCTTAATAGCGATTTTTAAGGAATCGCAATTAAGGAATTGCAAAAGCCTATGCATGTAGGAATCGCTATAAAAATAGCGATTCCTACAAATTCCTTATTTGCGACTCGCAAATTGCGAGTCGCAATTAAGGAATGCCGTCCCATTCATTCCTATGGGCCTCCAGGCCCATAGGAATGAATAGGAGATTGCATGAGCAATTTGCGAGTACCAGTAGGTACTCGCAAATTGCTCATGCAATTTCAAGGGTGCAAGGGTGTCAAAATGACACCCTTTCGCACCCCTGAAATTGATCTGTGCACATATGTTGCACACACACATGCTCTAAGTGCATGTGTGTGCGCAACATGAAACTTTGAAAAATGCACAAAAGTGCATTTTTCAAAGTTTTTGCAAATTACCATGAAGTTCAACTTCATGGTAATTTGCTCCCCCTATTAGCGAAATCGCTAATTTTTTCACTTTCATGCATTGCATTTAAGGAATCTCAATTTGGGATTCCTTAAATGCAATCGCAATTTAAGGAATCGCAATTTAGAGATTCCTTAAATTGCAAGTTTTTTCTTTTGGGATGATGCATCCCAAATGCAAAAATACCGGTCGCAAAGGGGCAGATTCTGAGAATCTGCCCGTTTGCGACCGGTTTTTACATTGATGCATGTGCCTGTAAGGTCCTAATATAGATCTTGGCAAACTGGTTACTCCGTCAAATGGGGGACGGATATCTAGTCCACCGAAATATAAATCCCATTGGATATAATGGGATTTATATTTCAGTGAACAGGCTATCCGTCCCCGTTGTGACTAAATAACCCATCTGCCAGGATCTAAATCAGGCCCTTAGATTTAATGTTTTCTAGTACGTCCTTTGCTTCTCTCACAGTTGTTCTATGCCTTGAGTAAAGGGCTCTATCCAGGTTTCTGGCACTCTGTATCAAGGACATAAATGAATAAACAAATCAACTAATAGCTGTTAAATGACATGATCTGCCAGAGCCAATCGTTACGCCCTGATACCTTCTCGGGTGTTTGACAAATCAATGTCACAGTTCCACCAGCCACTGGTGATAGACCCAGTTTGTGAGAATATCTCATGCTCAAGGCTGTCTCTTGCTATATTAACGTGATATGATTGGAGCATACCATTCTAAGGCATCCTTTTCTTTTATCCCATTCACAATTAAGAGCACTAAGGGTTTTTCTATTGCACTAGACTTTCAAAAGCTATTATGAACCAGCCAATCTAAATGAAACAAAGACTGGACACCAGACCCCATCCAAATGCAAAACACCACATCAACCTCAGACGAAGACCAATTCGCACTAAACAGAACATGCATGCTCTGGTTGGACCAATATCCCCTTCATATGAAACATGAAGCCCTGGGCACTAGATGGACCATAACCTTCATCCAATGGATGCGACGGAACAGGAGTCTAAGAAGTGTCTGAGCAAATGGCATGACATGTAACCCAAGAGTAGCTCAATACAATGGGAACTAAAGATGGGTTTTTTTCAAACAAAACACGTGTACAATACTTCATTGCTTACTTTGGTTTATTTAATCAGATCAATCTAACATGTTATGTTATATAGCTCTACTGTCCTTTTGTGCACACATCTATTTGAAATACTAATGCAGAATAACTAAATAAGGGCACAGTGCAGAATAAGTCAGATGCCAGTGACACAAGACTCATCAAAAGCATCAAGAAATATCCAGGCGTAAATGTCCTGAATACAAGATGGAAACTATTGGAGTCAAGCTAAAGATGTTGGTGGATTCTGAATACCTAGACACCATTTTCTCAGTGGAGGGTTCAAAAGAAACATTTTCACTGACCTGACTTAACTAAAATGGGTGTAAAGCCCCGTAGTTGCAATGATTTGTCCTTTAAGAGTTGAGGTTTAGAATGTTAAAGTTACATTTTAAAGGAAGGGTTAGCGAAGGGGAAACATCTTGAAAGCGAGGATGCTCAAGTGTAGGTGGGTTCAACCAGAAACAACAGTTGTTCGGAAGTATTGAATGTCTTGTGGGACAGTAGAAATTACTGAAATGATTTCAAGAAGTATTGGCAAGGGGCATTTGAAAATATAAAGGCTTAGATCATCATATACTGGTGCAATGGGCCCTGTACCAAAAATAAATCAAGAGACAGTTCAAACTCCATTTGCATGGAAGTGGGAGCAGAACTGGAAAAGCCAGAGAAGGTGAATAGGTGGGGATGTTAATGTCAACTAAGATTCCCTATTGGATGGCACCTTTGGCTGCTACATTTATATTATTCATAGCTCAGAGATCAGAATAAGCAAATAAGCAAACAAGTGCTCAAATAAGTGGTAACAAATGTCCACCTGTGGAGACCAATTAAACACTGACTAAGGAGACACGCAATATATCAATAGTGAATTACCAGACAAGAGTTCACACCACTGGAAGCATTAATAAACCCTTATGGTTAGCAACTCATATGCATGCGATTTGGTTTGGTCTTCGCTGTAGCACTGTTTCATCTTTTAATTAATGTACTTTTTATAAACATTTGAGGGCAGGAAGTACTTGCAAGATGACAACTTTGTTGCTGGAATTGCCACAATGGAGCACTTTGTGACGCTGTTGAAGGTTTTTGGTGTACTATGAGATTCTAGTTTGACTGTGGAATTTACCAAGTGCAATAAATCTCAGTCCAGCACTATTTATATGTTGCATAGTGATGTCATTCGCTAATGAGATCTAAAGCAAAGTCAGAAAAGCATTAAGGGAGTCGCAATCAGTGCTATGTTTTTTTTGGGTCTGACTCAATATCACTCAAGTTAAGTTCAGAGTTCAGCATCAAGAACTTTTCCCAACTGATAAAAAAAATGAGGTTTTGTTGGAGTGAAGAAGCAATCCTGGACATAATTGTGTAAGGTCGTCTGTTGTATACATTAAGAGTTTAGGAACAGTGCTGATGAAGAATTGTAAGGATGACAAACATAATATTTTTTCAACAATAAAATTAACCAGTGCGGATGAATTGTGTGAAGGATTTCAAACAATTTTGTCGTGAGGAGTGACCACAAGCTTTATTGATTCTATGAACCACTGAGAGAACATCCAAGTTATAGCCCAGAGCACAAAGGATAATAACAGGTCCACAGAAACAGAACATGTTAACTCAGGAAGATTGTATTTCGACCTTCATGAACATGTTAGAGAATGGTACTTTTATGTGTGATGTGCAAGGTGAAGACCTGTTTGGTGGATAGACAGACAAAGTCTAAAACAGACTTTTAGGGCATGTATGCTCTAGAAGGTCAATAATGAGCTATATGTTGAAGAAAAGTATCTGTGAATGGGTAGCAAGTGGTACCACTTAGTGCCACGAATTGAAAATTGTAGAAATGTGTCATGAAGGTCATCTTAGCATTATTAATACTTTAACAAATGTGTAAGGTATACTGGTGGGTGGAAATGACCATCCGATAGAAGAGAATTTTAAGAAGCTGTGGATTGGTGGAGCTAACACATAAAAGTAAAAAGATCATAAGGCCATCTTCAGTATCAAAGAAATGTACTCCTATACCAAAGGATTTGGTTGCACCCATATATTATGGGAATTAGTCGATATAGACCTAATGGGACCAGTGCACCTTGACAGTTCTGCTGTTAGGTATACAACTGTTAGGATGAATTACTGTAACTAGTGGCCGGAAGTGTGATTTTATTTTATTTTTTTAAATCTGTTTATTAAATTCAATAGTAATCATACATACAGTACCGGTTAGCATACATTACAGTTATCTATACATTGTACAGCATTCAGGGGTCAACAAGGCACAGACACTAATTGGTTACATCTCTGTTCCCGCTTCTGCGCATTTCCAATTCCTCCATTGGGGATATACATATGTCTCCACGATAGACATTCCATTTGTTCCATTTCCTGTCCCATTTTTTAGAGCAGGAAGTGTGATTTTTTAGTGTTCAAGGCAGACAGTTTCAGACAAAAAGGAGCTCCTGTTGACATAGTGAGTGACAACAGGGTAAAGATCGCATCTGATAAAAGAAGGGAGTTTATCTGTGGATTTGGAATTAGGCAAATGTAAGTAAGGGTGAGGAAAACAATAGTTATGCTTTACAGGTAAAGCTGTGTGTAATTCAGTGACATTAAGTGACAGAAGTATGTGTGTATAAAAATGTCATAAACGTTATTAAATCCATTACCTCAAACTGGACGAATGCTTGCTTGATATCAGTACATGCTTAGTGGGCTGGGATCATATTTTATAGAAAGGTTGCTAGCATATCTTTAACTAAACATCATAAATACCTATATGTCATCAAATGTTTTAGAAAGCTCTTAATAGTTACATTTCACTTTTAGAAGGGTTTATTATATAATAATAATTGAAACGTTGAAGGTGTTTAATTCTAGGAATGTGTTGTAATCTACAATCCAGAATGATAGGGATGTCATGGAATGGTGTGATGCAGGAGATGATGATGACTCATTCCAGGGAGCGAAAGGAAGCGGAGCTGGGAGAGCGATAGTTGGTGCTGTACCCTTGATCTGATTTCTGCCAATAAACATCGTACTACAATCCTCCAGGCGGAAAGATCATTTATTACACTGGCGACGAGTTGTTTATGCCTGATTGGGGACAAGCAACACAGCGAAGCACCAATTCCCCTATTTGGACTAATTCGGACTTCAAACATTCTCGGACCCGGACCTCGGACCTCGGAGTCTTCGGACTTTAAACATATGTCACGATGCATAAAGTGAAGATTCACGAACTCATGTGAGTTTACTTCAATTTTAGTTGAATTTGATGAGTTTTTGGCTAAAGAATTCAAATCTTACCGTTGCCGCCTTCGCGAGCCTTCACGAGCTCTCTACGATCGTCTGCATCATCGCTGTGGAGCGCACGCACTGGAACGCTGCCTTCGCGAGTCTTCACGAGCTCTCTATGATCGCTTGCATCATCGCTGTGGAACGCACTCACTGGAACGCATTATTACACGCTCCTACGCATCGCGTCACGGCGGCCATTTTGTTACCATAGCAACGGAAATACGAAGCACAAAAACGAACGAGTGCTGTTTTTCTTCGTATAATGAACTTTATTGGCAATTCACATGCCACAAAGGTAAAAGTAACGTGATTGAGTGCTGCTTGTTGTTCAAAGTTGCTAATAATTCACAAGTCAGTAAGGTGAATGTGTTACAACTATGTGTTCAACCTTGTGTTGTAATGAAAATGGAACTTCATTCTTACAACTAGTCTGAGCAAGACTGTTAGAGGAAATCATCAAGATCCATGGTGTCATTGTATATGTGGACAGAGAAAGATTGGTGGGACTGTTCTTGCTGCATTTTTCATTGAGCAAGATAATTTTAACTAATAAGTCCAATTGAGCGGTGTGAGATGGCGCTAGCTTCACCTTCAAGCATGTCACAACCGCCACCTTTTCTCTCAGAAGAAGGAGATCCGATCTTACCATGGAAAAGATGGAAAAATCTATTTGACTCATACATTGTAGCCATTGGGGGTGAGAAGTTTTCAGCTTTTAGGAAGCAAGCCATCCTTCTTCACAATCTGGGAGTTGAAGGAAGGAATACTTATGACAGTATGGATTTAATCCCGATTGGTGAAGGTGACGGATCTCCCAGTGATGTGTATGAAATGTCCTTAACAATGCTAGAAAAATACTTTGGTCCCCGTATCAATGTAATGTTAGAGAGACATACATTTTTTACTAGGGCACAAGGTCCTGTGGAACGTGTTGGAAGTTACGTTGCTGCACTAAAAACTCTTGCCCGCACGTGTGAGTTTGGTGACCTTTCGGATTCATTGGTGAGAGACCAGTTAGTAAGGTGCACTAACAGTGTTCGCGTTCAAGAAAAGCTTCTCTCTAAAAATCCTTCTTTAAGTGAAGCTGTGGCTATTGTGGAAGGAATGGAGAACACTTCCAAATGGGTGAAAGAGATTAGGAAGAACAAAGAGGATAAGGATCAGAAACCCAATGATGTTCATGCTATAGAGGAAGAGGAAGGCTTAGAAGTTTATAACACCCTAGCGAAGATTTCTCCTTCGGCCAGTAACAAGACGCCCGTCGGAAAGGACACTCGTGTGCGTGCACCTTTTAAAAGTGCTCATAACAAAGCAGAACGTGACAATCATCTTGTTGAGGGAGGGGGTAATGCTGGTGATAAAACTAGTTCGTCTAATCCCAAACCTAAATGCATGAGATGTGGCAGTTTTTCACATTTCTCAAATTATCCGCACTGTTTTGCTAAGGAGGCTGTGTGCAACAAGTGTGGGATTAAGGGGCATTACGCTAGAGTGTGCAAGGGTTTGGACAAGAATCGCTCCACCCAGAAGAATGTTGAAGTTGTGCGCACTGTTCTTTTGAGTGTTAAGGCTGACAGTATGAAAATTGATGCTGATAGAGTGATTATGCCGGAATGCAAAATCATGGTTGATGGGTACAATTTTTCTGTCCTAGCCGATTCTGGTTCGCCGTTCACCATGATTGGAAATAAACAATGGGATGAGTGTGTGGGCCTTGAGAATATGACCTTGTTGGCACCAGACATCAACCCTGTTAGTTATGGTGGAGCTAAAATGAATGTTCTTGGTTATATTGAGGCTCTTATCAAATTCAAGGATAAACACACCATGGGCAAAGTGTATGTAGCTGAAAGGGGGGACAATTTGCTTGGTTGGAGGCATCAGCGAGACCTGGGCATCATGCTTAACCCTTGTGCGAAGTATCCTAAAGACCAGGTCATGTTTGTGGATTCCTGGGGTGCGAGTGATGAGTGCTATGATAAGTTTCCAGAAGTCTTCTCGGATGCGTTGGGCTGCCTGAAAGGATTCGAGCATCGTATTGTTCTGAAGGAAAATGCTGTACCTTGTGTGCACAAGGTAAGAAAGGTACCCAACATGTTGGCTGAACCACTTGAGGCTGAGTTGCAGAGGTTGCTTGATTTGGGGATCATTGAGGAAATTGAGGCCTAGGAGTGGCTTGCGCCTATTGTTCTTGCCCCTAAGGATGGGGGTACGAGTGTCAGGATGTGTGTGGACCTGAGGGGACTGAACGAGTGGATTTGGGTGGATCGGCAACCTTTGCTCAACATATCTGAGTCTCTTAGTATTCTCAGAGGAGCTAAGATTTTCAGTGTGCTAGACCTCTCCTCAGCTTACCACCAGGTTGTACTGCACAAGGATTCCAGACATCTCACGTCTTTTGTAACACCTTTGGGAGCTTTTCGGTTTCTCCGAATGCCTTTTGGGTTGGCGTCAGCGGCAGCCTGCTTCCAAAGAGTCATGAAGATGGTGCTTGGGAAGATACCTAACGTTATGTTTTTCCAAGATGATATCTTGATATATGGGAAAAATGAGAAGGAACATTGTCTGACTCTATATGCTGTGTTGGAGAAGCTGAGGGATGCTGGACTCACGGTTAAAAAACAGAAATGTCGAGTGGGATTGAGTTCTGTGACGTACCTAGGGCACGTAATCTCAGGGGAGGGGATACAACCTAAACTGGAGTTAGCTGAATCAGTGGTGAAGGCTCCTGTTCCTCAAGATAAAGACCAAGTAAGATCATTTTTGGGACTCGCTGAGTTCTATTCTAAGTTTGTTCAAGGTTTTGCAAGTGTAGCTGAACCCCTCAGGGTTCTGCTTAAAAAAGGGACGCACTTTACCTGGTCTGATGAGTGTCAGAAAGCTTTTGATGTTATAAAAGCTGAGATTGGCACAATGCCCACCTTAGGACATTTTGATGTGAACTGCAAGACTGTTCTGACGACGGATGCTAGCCAAAAGGGGCTGGGAGCTGTGCTCTCCCAGGAGGTAGATGGTGAGGACAGAGCCATTGCTTTTGCTTCTAGGGCTCTCAGGGATGCGGAGGTGAATTACTCCTGTATTGAAAGGGAGGCGTTGAGTGTTTTTTGGGCAGTACAACATTTTAAATTCTATCTTTGGGGGATTCCTTTTTTGGTCCGAACAGATCATCGTCCTCTAGTTCAAGTTTTCTCATGTCGATCCAGTGAAAATATGACACCTAGGCTCAAGCGTTGGAGTGAGGGGCTTCAAGAGTTTAATTTTGTAGTTCGTTATATTCCTGGGTTGAGTAATAAATCTGCAGACTGTCTATCCCGCCTGCCGGTCGGACAAACCCCAGATGGTTGTGAGGTTGAAGGTGTTTTTTGGGTTGCTGAATCTGCTTTTTCATCTGATGAATGGTTGGAGGGTGTAAATAGTGATAAAGATTTTGTATTTCTCAAAGGGTGGATAAATCATGGGTGGCCTGATTACAAGAGTCTGGATCATGACTTGAAACCTTTTTGGGGTGTGAGAGAGGAGTTGTCCTTTTGTTCTGATAATCTCTTGAGAGGAGATAGAGTGATTCCTCCCAGTGTTTTTAGGGACAGAATAATCAATCTTGCCCATGAAGGCCATTTGGGGAGAAGTCTAACAAAAGCTCGGGTGAGAGAGAAATATTGGTGGCCTAGCATGGATCGCATGATCGAGGCTGTGGTGAAGGATTGTCAGTCTTGTGCTACTAATGATAAATCTCACATCCCCAGCAAAGCTCCATTGTCTCCTGTTGAGGTTCCTGAGAAGGTGTGGATGAAATTGGGTTTGGACATAGTTGGCCCATTTGAATTGTTGCCTTCTTATGAGAGATTTGCTATTCTACTTGTGGATTACACCTCCAAGTGGGTTGTTACCAAGTGTGTGTCTGTGGCTAACACAAAAACAGTATTAGATTTTCTTAGGGATGTTTTTGCTTCGGAAGGGGTCCCGAGGTTCTTGGTCACGGACAATGGGGTACGATTTGTGTCTCACGAGATGTGCAATTTTCTTAAGGATTTTGGTATTGTTCACCAAAAGACAGCATTATACTCTCCGCAAGCTAATGGATTAGCTGAGAGGATGAACAGGGTGGTTAAAGATTGCGCTCAGCGAGCTCTGGAATTGAAGGTACCTTTTGGTACTGTTTTAAGGGACACTTGGTGGGCTCATCGCACCACACCAAATGCTATCACACTTAAGTCTCCCTTTGAGGATTTGAGGGGGAGAAGGGCTTCTTCTAAGTTAAATCCTAGTTGGTTACCTCCCAGTGTTGGCACGAGTATGTCTGCAGACATGAGACGTACCAGGGTGACTGATTACCAAGGAAAGTATAAATCTAGTTATGACTCAAGGATGAATGTGAGGTACAAGAAGTGGAGTGTTGGTGACCGAGTGCTTGTGAAAAATCCTAGACACACTTTTAAGAGTAGATCCAGTTTCTTGGGTCCCTTCACCATTGTAGCCATCAAGAAGAATGTGGTGAAAGTGGACACAGATTGCTGGTGGAGTATGTCAAGATTGGTCAAATATTCGGGTGATTTTCGGAATGGGGGGGTTCCCAAGTCTTTTGTTCCGAGATCCACTTTGTCTGATGAGGGTGGATGTGATAACAAAAGTGTTCTGGATGGGAGGGGCTTAAGGCCTCATTCTCCTAGGAGTAGGAGGGTGCCAGTTAAATTGAAAGACTACGTATTGAATTAAGGTTATGGCTATTTTCTGGCCTGTGACCATATTGTAGCAATAGTAAGAAACTGCATGTCGTGATTGTGTGCTGTGTCATTTTCTTTGTAATTTCTTGTAATTATTTTGTTATGTTCTATTTAGCATGAGCCTTAAGGTTAATGTGTGTTATTATTTATTGGGAAGGGGATGTGTTGTAATCTACAATCCAGAATGATAGGATGTCATGGAATGGTGTGATGCAGGAGATGATGATGACTCATTCCAGGGAGCGAAAGGAAGCGGAGCTGGGAGAGCGATAGTTGGTGCTGTACCCTTGATCTGATTTCTGCCAATAAACATTGTACTACAATCCTCCAGGTGGAAAGATCATTTATTACACAATACCATTCTATCCCCTTTCATATATTTCTATATGCACAGCTCACAAAGACAGAATTGTAATGAATAGTTTATTTTAACTAAATAGTACTTACCTAAAGTTATTAAAATATTAAGTAAATTAAGATTGTATTTCATGATAAGATGTTAAGTCAATTAATGTATGTCATGATAGTTATAGCATACAATTGCACATGCAGGGAATATTTTATGTCCTTGTTATTTAAGAAATGAAATAAAATATAGTTGAACAAACACAATTTTGCTAAATGTGATTTTTATTCATGATCTGCTAACTATAATAACTATTCACTGTTGATAAGTATATTGGGTACATTTACGGAGATGCATCCAGATAGGCAAAGTAGCATTATAACTTAGAAAATTATTGTCTAAGTGACACTCGGGCTAGAATGCCCATTCGCAGCTGTTGTATTGAACAGACATAAATGAGTGTGGTGGAGCCACTGTTGCTTAAACTATAAATTGCCAAGGTTCCATACTGGTGTATTACACTACCCACTTTAAACAGGCTATTATAATGGCTACAATGTACTTTTCTATGCACATCAAATAACACTTCAGACAACGAAAGAAGATAAAAGTCCCAAACAACTTTAATGTGTACACTATTTAGATAAACGCCACCCCTAGCATTCACTGCACCTGTTAAAACTATGGTAATTCTTTCTTTATTTGGAAGCAAATGCCACCATAAAAGATACAATCAAACATTAAAAAGACATTAAAAAAACACAACATAAGTTAAGATACTAGATAAGACTATTACACAACACATAAAAAACTGAAGAGTAAATCAAGAAAACGCTCATAGGTTCATAAACAGTACATTCTGTAGATATAAAATGTACAACATAGGCACAAACCGAGCACAATTCAATCAGCTCTAGAAAGTCTGGATCTATAAGTGGCTCGCAAAAAGCTTGTCACTGCACATAAGGTAAACGCATTAGGCAACAGCTGTAAATACAAGAGTGCCATCCTGGCATGCCTAAACTTCAAGCTCCTTAAAAGAGAACGGAGATATTGTCTTCTTGGCAATGAAAATAATTTACACAATAATATAAAATGTAACGTATACGGTGGAGATCTAGAATCGCAGCCACAGGATCCTCTTTCATTTGGCGGGAGAAAACCTGCCGGGGAAGCTAAAAGATAATGGACGAGTGATTAAAAATCTATCATGAGCACTAGTGAGGGCAAAAAGATAATGTTCCATTCCCAAAACTGATTTTAACATAACATAAGTCCTCACTAAGGATTTTCTTACCTCAATATTTTCACGATGAGCAGAAGAGTATTTATGATATAAATCTTTTATAATATTAACATCTCTGGAACTTACAGTATCATGTGCAAGAAAAATGTCTGGCCTCCCTAGAGCCTGAAAAGACTCCTTTACATAACGTAGCCAGTGGATTTTATTGCCATGCTCCAGACAATGGCAGTCTGAAAGAATCAGACGATTTAAATTCTTGTTTTCACTAGTGCATATCTTTATCCAGCACAGTAAAGGTTTAATTGCCACTTGATCACCCAAAAATCAACCCCTAGCTCAACTCACAGGATCCAACGCAAGAACTTATTTTCAGCCACCTGAAGCCTGTGTACGGGGACATACCCCCATATTTCACTACCATATAGTACAATATAGTACCTTTGAGATACCTATGGACCGGTACAATTTTAAAATGACCTCGGGCGCCCATGATCCTAATCTGCTAGCAAAACTGGAAATAGAACCATAGATTTACTCAGATCACTCAGCTTGCCCTCTAGGAGCGATCTCCACTGAAGTCGATCATCGAATAACACTCCCAGATAGGGAACAACTGGGACCTTTGCTAGGGTATGCAGGCTAGCTTTAAATGTTTTAGACCGAAGACCCCGGGGACCCGCAATAAGGACATATGACTTGGTAAAATTAACTTCAACCTGAAGCAACAAATTCTTCTATTAAAATGAGCAAACCTCGAGCCATATGGGCCATAAGCACCGCATTGTCGGCATAAAGTAAAACTGGCAAAGATCTTCTACCCACTCTAGGGGGATCTGATGGGAGTGCCAAAAGGGCGACTTCTAGACCATTAATGTAAATTGAGAATAAAAAAGGGGCTAAGATACAGCCTTGTAGGACCCCCCCCCCCCCCCCAACCCGCGGATACAGTTAAAATGTTTGGTGTGGCCCCCCTCTTGAGAAAATCTAACTTCCGCAGTCTTATGAGCGTGAAGAGACACAAGCAGCGACACACTGTGGCGGTCAACCCCCAAGAAGATCAATATGTCCCACAGCTTCCTTCGTTACAGGTCAGATCAATCAATTTAGTAATTTTGTCTGCTGCTAACCAACAAACTACTAAACTCTGTTAGGTTCCAGAGGTAGATCCAAAGTGAGTTTTTAACATGAGTTTTTACCATCCCCATTACTGGGGCATGACAACTCTAACACCTGGTAGTTTTGTATTTTAGACATTCAGTATAGATTATGCCTACACAAATGTCAAGGGACAGCCTACCTGTTCTGTGTAAATTGTGTAGTCAACTGTCCTCCGGACGTTCCATATTTACATGTGGTGTGTTTGATGACTTGGCATATACGAGGTGGGGCACTCATAGTTGGGTGCCCTGTTGTATGTATTTGATACAAAGGTTGTAAAGTGATCCTTCAAGTTGAGTGGCAGTCACAGCTACGCTTGCTCCTTTTCATCCCAGTGCTCATGAACTACCCTATCCAGTTCCTGCATAAATCTTTGCAAAGCCACGTACCAGCATCCCAATATAAACTGTATCCACATCAGTGGGGCAGGGCTTTTCTTTACTGTTCTCCTCTGGACTAGGCCAGTTCCAGCAGGTTACACTTTGGCCTGAGAGGAACCGCACTAGAACAAAGCATGCTGCCACGGACATAGCCTATGCTGCACATCCTGGACAAAGAGATGGCCTGCATATAGATCCATTTATTTCTGTGCTCTATACTGCTCTAGAAGGCAGGACTCAGACGCTACCTGGGTTGTAATCCACAATCAAAAACTGGCAGATACCCTGGGGGCTGGATAGCACAGAGCTGTGGAACACCTTAAGGAAATGTATTTTTGTTTGTTTGACTTCCTCAGTAGCAACACAAAAGCAGCAGGCATACTCCTTCAATAAAAGAGAGTAATCTATCAGACTTTGAAATAGTGGCCACAGTAATTCAACCCTCTTCTGGCTCTAGCAGTTAGACTAAGTGCGCAATTACTGTTTGGTCAGCTCTCTCTGGCTGCCCAAAACAGTCATGTGCACTTTCCCTGTTCTCCATGCACGCTGCATTACAGCCTGAGTGGAGAACATGCCAAGGCCCCAATTGCCTGGCTGAGCGTCCAACCAGGATGCTCAGACCAATCACAACGCTGCACTGTAGCATTGTGATTTGTCTGGGGAGCCTGGGTGCTTACCAATCACAACGCTCCATTGAAGCGTTGTGATTTGTCAGTGGGGCCTGCTCTCTGTTCCTCGAGTTCCACGAGGAGAGCAGGAGCAGAGGCGCAGGACCCGGCAGTAAAGTACGTTTATTTGTTTGTTTCATAGGAGCGAAGTGTCGTGTAATTACTCTTTGGCCATGGGGAAGTGACATTACTTAGTCGCAAAACACATGTGAGCCTTTTTTCTAAGAGATAAAAGATTAGAGTTCAGAATACAAATCTACGAATTAATGACTTATAGAAGTCGCCAGCGTGATAAATGCTTAAAACAAAGTTACCTCATACTCTGTCTGTCTGTAATTCATAGGAGGTTGGAGCAGAGGGGTAGGCATAACCATATTGCTTAAGGTCCTCTTTGTCTGAATTACAGTGCCTTTTCTCCCCTCGTGCTGACCCCATATTCAGGAAATCCCATAATGGAAGAGGTGATGCGTTTTCGGGCACACCGCACAAGAGTTTGGAAAAGTTATTTCTGAAACTTGAAAGGTTAATAATAAAGGAAAGCTCGACATGTTGGCAGATACAGACTCTGAAACAATATCTTTAGGGAAAACTGATCCCAAGAGGGTTACAGATTAGCCTTTTCCCGTCAGCAGAAGATACGTCTGATGAGATGGCTGAAAAATGTCTACAAAAAATTGCAAAATGAATCATTTGACTTAAAGGTTATGTTGATTGACCAAGCAGATGTAACATGAAAAGATTATATTTGGAGATAATTGACTTAAAAAAGAAATTGAAGATCTAAAATGTTGTGATCTCACAGAAAAGAACTATGTTACCGTAGATGATATCCTAGATAAATATCAAGAAGAGATGAATAACAAAAAACAGTCCAAGCTAGAACAAGACCTACGACATTAGAATTCAAGCCAGATTTACTCTTATGCCAAAAAATATGACGTGATCTCAGACAAGGGGCAGCTTGAATCATAAGCTATAACCAGGTCAAATATTTCTATGAGTAGTACAACCAGTACGGCAATAGATAGTGAACCGTCCACCAGCTCCTCTCCCTCTCTCTGTCTCGAAGATTTCTTTTTTAGAAGAACAACGGGGAATACAAGGGGCAAGAAGGGCAGTAAACACTATCACGAAGAAAGAGCCAGAGAAAAAGATCTAGTCAGACCAAAAAAGAAATCCAGAAGAAGAGAGAAATGCAAAAAGAATGATGACAAGACTACAATCCGGACAAAAGAAGAACAAAACTTAAATATTGTGTGTAACTTATCAAATCAATTGTTGAGCAAAGAGGAATTGTGGGCTCTAAGTAAAGGTTTGAATTTTGTTCCTGCACAGCTCATTGATTTTTATCAGTACAGACTTAATCTATTGAGCTTTGTGAGGAAGCTAAAGTTGAAAACATTCTTTGAAACAAAGACAACAAAAAAATGTTCTGATATAGCTTATAAGCCCATTTCTCAACATACAATTAGGAAGCTGATGGGTATTCAGACTTCGATGTCACTTTTTGAGAAAATTTAGAAACTATAGCAATAGATTTGGATATTTGATCAGCCCCTGGAGAGTGGATTAAAAATTTTCCCGAAATTAACAAATGATGATAATATTGATGTTTTTGAAAAATGAGTGATAAGAGACATTAATATGCTCAAATTTAATGACAAATCCTGAATATTAACAAAAAAGCAGGTATCAGACTTACAATTCCTCCAATATTATAAGAATATTGTTGTAAGCAAAGCTGACAAGGGAGGTTCAGTGGAAGTGATGAATTATGAGGATTATAATAATGACTGTTACAGAAAAGCGACAACTGAAGCAGTGAAGGCAGCAGAAAAGAATTTAACAACTTTGTTGGTAAAATGGAAAGCACTGGATTTGTTATCTGATGAGAAATATTCTTATCTTAACTTAGCGTTTCCTAAGTTACCTAACAATTATTAATAAGGTGCATACATCCCTTATGCAACCTCATGGGAGACCAATAGTATCAAGCAATGATCCATGACTTAGAGGTTTTCGGAAATGTATTGATGTATACATATCACCATTAGAGAGGAATGTACCTTTCTATATTAGGGATACAAGTGATTTATTGAGATCTATTGAAAAAATACCATGGAAAGATGATCTGATCCTGGTTACAATGGAATTAAATTGGTGGTATTAATGCATAAAACATGATGGTTATTGATTATGAAATACTTTCTAAATAGTAGACCAGCAATTTTATTATCACATAGCAGAATGCTTTTAGAAATGACTGAGTTGATACTGAAAACAGAACTTCGCCCGTCGTATGCTTCATTATTCATGGGTAAATTTGAAAAAGAAAACATATTTGGTTTGAATTTGCGCGATTTTGAGAATAACATTCTCTTATGGCTGGGATTTATAGATTACATTTTTGCCATTTGGAAGAGCGATGAAAAGATATGTAAATTTCACTTCCCACTGAACCAGAATTCGCTAAAAATTGAGATATCTCTAGAAATTAGCACATAAAGAGTGTTTTGGACTGTGAAATTTATGTAGACGAAGGAAAGTTTTTGAGCAGGATCTACAGAAAACCCAAATCTGTGAATTGCACATTGCATTCTAGCTTAGCACATCCATCACAACAGAAGCATAATATCCCTTATGGTGAATTGCTTCAAGCACGGAGAATCTGTAGCAGTGAACCTGATTCCCAGCAAGAAGTAGCAATTATAAAAAGAGGGTTTGTAGGGAGGGGCTACACGAATATTTTCATAAATAAAGCGGTAGAAAAAGCTAATCACTTCTCTAGAAACGAACTGTTAAAGAAGCAATCTTCTCATAAAATAAACCCTAAAGACAAGAAAGATACCACTGTCAGGTTTATCACTAGATATAATCATGAAAGCTTTAAAGTCCATCAGATCCTGAAGAGACATTAGCATTTGTTGCTTAATGACAAAGACATTTCTAAATACATTAACAATAAGGTTGAGAGTATTTTCAGGCTTGGGGAAATCATTGAAGGATGTTTTACACCCTTGTGATACCATTAGGCATTCAAGGACAGTTGAGAAAAAACAAATCATTTCTTACATATATGGCTTTTTTAAATGTGCTAGCCTTAAATGTTGTAATTTCACTCATGGAAAACAGACAACTTTTTTTGATTGTCTCCAGAAAAATGTTATCCGATACAAGAGTTCCTTAACTGTAATACAAACAAATTCTGTATATACATGATAACTTGTGACTGCCTTAGAATTTATGTGGGCTCTACAATATGTCCAACGAAAGTAAAAAGGATGCAACACTAAGGAGCTTTTAAAAATCCTACAGAAAAATACCCTATGCCTTCACGTTTGAGGGATTCTATAAGTAGATAATGTGGATAAAATATGTTTTGTGACGATTGAAAGCATAAAACCTCACAGGAGAGGCTTGGATCATATTTTAAAATTGTATGAAAGAGAGTGTTTCTCGTTTTTTAACTAGGCGCTTATGAACATGGCTTCAACAAAGAGAAAGAGCTAGCTTATGTTTTGTGATCATTTTACTGTTAGCATACCATATTTTTTTGGCTATGATTACCTTATGTACTTAATAATTTAAGCATATGGGCATCAACTCACGCTCTTTATACACTCAGATTTGGGCAAATTCTTACAATCCGAATAGGTGGGGATATTGATTTTGTAGTAAGAAAGTTTTTTGTCACAAAATGTTTTTGATTACATGATTAATTTCTTTCAGTATTTTATAATCATCATTAAAGGAGAATATACAAATCAATAGGTTTTGTTGCTGACATGGAGCTGCACCTGTAAGTAAAGTGGTGGGCGATTTGTGATGGTATCAACTTTGAGGTTAGCACACCACTTGTTTTATTAGGTAGTTTCGAGCCTCGGGACGCGATCATGTAGTGACTTTGAAGCCAGGTAGAAAGCATTCAAAATGGTATTGAGTTGCAAAAACGGGCAGTTTATAGCTATGATAGATCCGGTTATCATGCCATAAAGTGGATTTGTTTAGAGGGACTATAGTTGAAATGTTAGCATAATAATTGGGTGTGAGCTAAATATTGATCATAAGATGCATTGAGATTATGATTTCAACAACACGATTAGTGAGTGCTGGGAATACTCGTATCTTTGTTTAAGATGCTTGATGGCTTCTCTTTTCCGATAACAGGAAAATTATGATTGTATATTCTAGGAATCTGTTTTTGGCTTATAAAAACGTTAGTGATTGGCTGAAGTTTGATTGACAGTGGTCATGTTTTGAGCAATGGAGCATTTTTAGCCGTCTATACAAATAGAGGACTATCTTGCAACACTAATACACGCTCGATAGAGCTAAATAGTTCAGTAAGGTATCATTTACCCTGAGGTTGCAAGGCGACTCAGATGATTGTATGGCCTCCGCATAAGTGAATAGTGACACATTATGCAAAGGAGGAAAACATAATTCTCTACTTTTGCAAAAACAATTTTTATTGCATAATTCAATTACAATAGCCATCTGCAATGACCAGCATATCATTGGTCTTCTCCTAGTAATATACTCCATTGCATAGTACAGTGCAGACCACTTCCAACTACCAACGCACTGCCCCCCAACACTCCCCAAATACAAATACTCCCTCCCCCCACCCGCATGTCAGTGTGCCATAGTCGCAGGTACCGTGATAAGTCTGTCTCGTGATTGGCCGTGGGAACGGCCGCGGGCCACTCTCCACCCCCATGATCAGGCGCCAAGCAGCAAGGAGAAGAGAAGCCCTCCCGCCCTCACGTGTGACCCGTCAGCTGCCTCTCCACTGCTAATCTGCTGCATGCTGCTCCTGTGCTTCAAAACCCTCCTCCGCTTCTGCGCCCCACCCCCGGAGGTCTACCACTAGCGCTTCCCATGCATGTGCCATGGCTAATGCCTTTTCATCATTTCCCCGCAGCGCTTGCTGCAGCCTAAGTGTACTCTCGCTACCCGCCCATTTTGTGAAGGTAGTTCTCCACCTCTCAAAGCTGGGGCCAGTTCTCGATTTCCAGTGCAGGGTAATTTCTCTTTTAGCCACCACCAGCCCTAGGTCGCAAAACTTGCTCGTGACTTTCGTGCGCGGTGTGTGGGGAAACCACAGCAGCAGGCAAACTCCCATTTCCACCCCCAATTCCCGCCCCGTTACTTGGGTCAAGCAATCAATGACCTTCCCCCAAAAACCGCTGAGGACGCCACAGGACCAAAACATGTGCTTAAAGTCGGCCCCCTCCTCCCCACAGCGAGGGCACTGCGGAGCGGGACCCCCAAAATATTGAAATAATTTAGCTGGCGTCAAATAAGCCCTATGCAAGATAAAGTACTGCACCAATTGAAACCTGGCATTACGTGTGCTCTTCCAGGCCCGTCTCTGTAACCTGGGCCACGTCAAGTCCGGGATGGGCTTCCCGATGTCCAATTCCCATTTATCCTTCAGCGCACTCAAAGGGGCTAGGTGTTCCATCGCCATTCTCCGATAGAGGAATGTAATGGCCTTGACTGTGCCCGCCGCCATGACCACATACTGACAGCCGGCAGCCGTCTGCGGTTCAGAGAGTCCCGTATTCCAGTGCTTTTGTAGGGCTGCCACCAGGGCCGCGTGGAGTAGATAGTCTCCCCTCGGGATCCCAAAGGAATCCTGCAGTCCCTGGAATGGCTGGAGTGCTCCATTGAGGTACAGGTCCCCCACCATCTGTATCCCTAGGTCTTCCCACTGAGCCAGCCCCGACCAGTCCCTGCCGTGGGGGAGGGCCGTGCACATACCCAATGGGATCTCCGGGGCGTAGGGGTGAACAGTGCCGACCCTCCGCAAGCTGCAGTTCCAACACAACCGGAGCGTTCGCTCCTCAAGCGTCAGTTGCAACAGCTCGAGTCGCTGCTGGAAGACAATAAAAGAAAGGACATGCCGCGGGATCACCCTGCCCTGCGGGTCTTCGGGACCTCTAAACTCCCTTGCCACCGCCTGCGTTAGCCATTGCAGCTGGGCCGCCAAATAATACCACTCGAAGTCGGGCACAGCAAGCCCTCCCTCTGCTCTGGGCCGTCGTAGTGTGGCCAGCGCCACCCGTCGTCTGCCAGATCCCCAGATAAAGCCCTTGATCATGGCTGTGAGCCTGCGGAAGAACGACACCGGCACCCAAATAGGGAGCGTACGGAAAAAATACAACAGTCGCGGGAGCGCCACCATCTTCAGTAGCGCTACCCTCCCAGCTACCGAAAGAGGCAGGGTGCTCCAGAATCTAATACTGCCCGCTAGACCTCTAATTGCCCTCCCTACATTCCCCTCCAACAGATCTTGCTGGGTGCGGTAGATATGCACTCCCAGGTACGGCAGACAGCTAGCTTCACAGCGGATAGCCCCGAGGGCGGGGGGGGTCTCCTCCCACTGTGTAACAGGGTATACACAAGTCTTGCCCCAGTTGACCTTCAAGCCCGACAAGTGTCCGAAGTCCCTCAGTAGCGCCTTGGCACCCTGTAAGGCCCCCTCCGCGTCAGCCAGGAAAAGCAGTAGATCATCGGCATAGAGGGAAATATAATGGGTTTCCCCCCGCAGTAACAGCCCAGCGTATGCGCGTCCCAGTCGGGCATGGGCCGCCAGGGGCTCAACCGCCAGGGCGAACAGCAAAGGTGATAACGAGCAACCCTGCCTCCTTCCCCTTCTCACTGGGTAGGAGGCCGATATCGTGGTCCCCGTTCGCACCCTGGCCACCGAGTTAGCGTAAAGCAACCTCGTCCAGCGCACGAACCCATCCCCCAAGCCGAACTCCTGCAAGACCCTAAAAAGGTAAGGCCACTCCACGCTATCGAAGGCTTTCTCCATGTCAACTGACAGCGTCAGAGCGGCCGGGTAATCTAGACAATCCACTTCCATAACCCGCAATAGACTCCGGATACACGTCGACGTGTTCCGTCGGGGGATGAACCCAGACTGATCAGGGTGTATCAAGGAGGGCATATGCGCCAACAATCGCGTGGCCAAGATTTTGCTCAGGATCTTATAGTCCACGGTGAGCATGGAGAGTGGGCGATACGCTGTCCTGGCACTCGGGTCCCCTCCCTTCTTCAGGAGCGGTATAATCAGCGCCTCACGTGTTGAGGCAGGCAACTGACCCTCCTTCCAGGCCTCCCGGTAGACCGACTGTAACTGTGGGGCAAGTAGGTCCGTATAGGCCGCATAAAACTCCACAGGGAGCCCATCTGTGCCCGGGGTTTTCTTGTGCGCCATGTGTCATACGAATCTCGCCTAGCGAGATATCCCCCCCCACGCCTCCTTGAGAGTGGGGTCTAGTTTTGGTAAGTGGGCCGTCGTCAGAAAGTCCTCCAGTTCCCCAGGAGCGTCTTGTAGGGTATTAGTATAAAGGGCGGCATAATACGCCAAGAACTGACCATTAATCTCCCTCTGAGAGTGCACTGTCACCCCCTCCCCGGTGGTCAGCGAAAGTATGGGAGAGCCGCGCGCATTCGGATTCGCCAACCAGGCCAAAAGCGACCCGACTTTGTCCCTCTCTGCATGCGCCCTAGCGAGGTATGCCTTATAGTCAAAACAGCGGAGCCGCTCTACCTGCACTGCCACCTGTTCTCGCGCCGCAACCACCTCATCTTGGGATTGCTCCCCCAAGTGCTGTGCTCTATCCGTGGCGCGCAGCGCAGCCTCCGCCTTCTCTATGTCTCCTAATAACGTTTTCCGGACCCCGGCCGTGGAGGAGATACATATCCCTCTGATGACCGCCTTGAACGAGTCCCATTACCACGCCCTCTTGGACGCTGTCCCCGAGTTCTCTGTAAAATAATTTGTGATGCCATCCCGGACTTCCGCATGGAAGACCGAGTCCTCCAGCATCCGCGGGTTCAGGCGCCAGGTGGGTATCGTCTGGCGCTGCCTTTTCCAGTGCACTATAACCAGACATGGGTTGTGGTCCCATATGGTTCTCGCCAAGTATTCGCTATGGCGAGTCAGAGCCTGTATGCCCGGAGAGCATAATATGCCATCCAGACGCACATGCAGCTCATGCGGGGCAGAATAGAAAGAATAGTCCCTCTCCAGTGGGTGGTGCTCCCTCCATGTGTCCACCAACCCCCACGCAGTCTGCCAGTCCCACCTACTTCTGGCCATCCGATGTATTGCAGATTGAGTCAGGGGCGGGTGAGAACGATCTAAGTGGACATCAGTGATGGAGTTAAAGTCACCCCCAAGTATGGTCGGCCCCTTTAAATACTCCGCTAAGGCGCCCGAAACACGCGTAAAGAAGGCCGCTTGCTCTATATTTGGGGCATAAAGGCTGCATAACGTCACGTCTCTCCCATCCAGCCGGCCCTGCACTGCCACAAACCGTCCCTCCGGGTCCACCTGCGAGGCGAGGGGCTGAAAAGGAAGACCCGCTCTAACCCAGATAAGGGTGCCCCTTGCAAATTTGGAATAGGTGGTGTAAAACAACTGACCCCGCCAGCGCCTGAGGAGTGCCCGCCCCTCCACCCGGTCCAAATGGGTCTCCTGCAGAAAAGCCACCTGCACTCCTCTGCGCACTAAATAAGCGTGGACTTTGCAACGTTTCGTCATGGAGGTGAGCCCCCTCACATTCCAGGTTATACACTTCAACTCAGGGGGGGAAGCCATCACACCGTGCAATATGTACTATCCAACCACTCCCCATCCTAGACACACTGACATCACCCCAACCCTTCTCAATTCCCCAACAACCCCCAATCCCTCCCGCCCCCAGAACAGGTTCCCAACCGTAGTTACCCATCCAAATGCAATACAATTAACCAACTTCTCTGATAGCCACCAGAGCCTCACAACTAGTGTGAGTAGGGGGAGGTAGGCCGGGGCCGAACGGGAGCAGAAAGTGTTACCAACAGAAGTCCTAGCCCAGTCTCCACAGCGCCTCCCCAGACCTATCCCGCCCCCGGTGCCCCCGCCCTAGCCCACCCCCGACCCCGCAATCAAGGAGAGTCTGGCAGTCCCCCAAACATCCCCAGCGCAGAGTCAACAGTGCAGCAGATTGCACCTCCAGCCCCCTGCTAGCCTCCTTACTGTCAGCGGCACTTCAGGAACAGTTCAAGTGTCCAGTATGCCGTCCGCTGTCCCAGGTGTGACATGTGGCAGCTCTGTCACCTCGTCCTCTTCCTCCGCCTCATCACTACGTTGAGTGTCAGACCCCTTGTTGGAGTCCGGCTCCCCAGCAGGGGCGATTACAAGTGCGCCGGAGATGGCAGATACCGCCTGCAATGCCGCTTTCCGCTCCAGCTCCGTCTGTGACGCCAGGGGGGAGCCCCTTCCAGTCAGCCGAGTCCTGGCATGCCGGCTTCGGCGAGGTTTCGGCGAAGCCCTCTGCGATTCCCGTCCAGCGGAGCGTGCCCCTGTCCCGGTTCTGTGCAGCTCCAACCAGCCCCACGCGGCGGCAGGGTCGGTGAAAAAGAATGTCTTGCCGCCCAGTATGATCCGCAGACGCGCAGGAAACAACAGCGCATATTGGATACCTTCGTCCCTGAGTGCCTTTTTGATCGCCAGGAACGATGACCGATGTCGCTGGACCTCGAAGGGGTAGTCTGGGTAGATAGAGACCGACGCGTTTTCCACCCGGTAGGGACCCTGATTCCTGGCCTTCTGGAGTATAATGTCCCGGTCTTTGAAGTGCAGTAGACGCGCAACCACCGGACGCGGCGGTCTCCCCGGGTCCAGGGGGCGGGCCGGGACCCTGTGCGCCCGCTCCAGCGTGTAGAACGGCGTTAGCCCCTCTGGCGCAACCACTTCTCGCAGCCAAGTCTCTAGGTAGGCCAGCATGTCGGTCCCTTCGATTTTTTCGGGCAGCCCCACCACCCGTATGTTATTGCGGCGATTACGTCCCTCCGCATCCTCAGCCCTCTTCTCCAATAGCTGCACTCTCCGTTTCAGATCATCCACGGCAGCCTCCGAGGCTTTCTGGGTTGGCGCCAGCTGTTCCAGCGTGACCTCCGTCTGCTTGACTCGGTCGGCCAGCTTCCGGTGATCCCCCCGCAGCAACCCCAGGTCCGTGGAGACTTGCGCTATGTCGTTCTGCAGCGCAATCCTCGTGTCCGAGATGGCTTGTAGGATCTGGTCCATCTGTTTTTGCTGTAGGCCCCCCGACGGGTCCCCCGTCTCGTCGCCATCGCGCTCGCCAGGCGTGTCCCCGGTCGGAGCAGCGGCTCCCTGCCTCGGGCGTGTCTTTCCCATCGCACCGCTCGGGGGCGGCTCGTCCGGAGCTCCGCTACCCCAACCTCCTGTTGCTCGCGCTACGCCGGATAGGGCCTCTACTCCGCGGCGGCCTGCGGACGGCAGCACTTCGAACCCGCTCCGTGGCCCGGTTGAGCTCGCCGCCGGCCCGAGTGGCCCGTTCAGCCGCCAGGGGACCCCCACCGACCCAGCACAGGGGGCAGGGGGAGGCCAGTCCACCCTCCGCACCTCACACAGGCAGGTTCGCCAGTCTGCCCTAGCCAAAGGTCCACAGCTCTCCAGGAGGGCGCCACCGCCACCACCCCGGGCCGGCCACCAGACTGGTCGTTTCTGTTCCGCACCGGGCGTCACCACGCAGCTCCCGCCGCTCTGGCCCAGCCGTTCCACCAACCAGCGCCCTGCAGTTGGGCCGAACTCTTCGTCGCCCGGTCCGGGGGCCGTCCACGACCACAGGATCCGCCGCAAGGGCTCCGGGGCTGCTTACTGATCTGCAGTCCCGGTGCCCACACTCTGCCGTCGTGCCTCAGGTGCCACCATCGCAGCGTCGCCTACGGGCCTCCGACGTTGACCCTGCACTTCCGGTGTTCTCCGCCGGCGATCCCGCACTTCCGGTCGGCGCCTCTGATACGCCGCTCCGATGCTCCGTCTGCGGGTACAGGCCTCCCAAAATGGCCGGCAGCAACCCGCTCCGCCACTGTTCCTCGGCGTCAGTCCAGCCGCAGCTGCCCCAGGCCGGCCGCAACACAGTGGAGGGAGTCGGGGGCGGCCAGGTCCGGCCCCCGGGATATTCGCAGCAGGTCCGGGGTGTCAATGAACAGGATAACGGCCAGGCTGGGTGCGGAGCTCTCGGCTCACGCGTCCATCGCCATCAGCCTCCAAGCCACGCCCCCAAAACATAATTCTCTACATGTAATATTTTGTAGATATGTATACATAACCTGTATGCAATAATGGACCCAATACTTTTGTGTTTTAAGTAAATCACCCTTGGATTTGCATGAGTAATTTGTTACACATCACATTTGATGTTACTCTGCAAGTGATTATTCAAGAGTTATGCTGTAAATCTATATCATAATATGCATAGGCAGAGAAGTGTCAGCTTTGGAAGATCGCCTTTAATTGGTTCTATGTTTTCTTTACTGATCCCAATATCAAACATTTCATTTCTTATTGAAGTGTGGCACCTTTTGGCTGTAATTTATTTGTGGAAATATTATGTACTTTAATGGGTAGCATCATCTTCTATTCACAAGTCTTGGTGATATTATTTTTGTGATTGGCTGAAAACCACGCACCAGAAGTCGGGCTTTCCATTTTCTGGATTTACATTAAACTTTCTAGTAGTGTATGTGCTTGCAACTCTCAAGCTTTTACTAAGTTGTACACACGGGTGTTCTCATCTTCAATTATTGACAGCACCATCAGAAGAACCATTAGCTCTCTATGAATTACATTAGATTCATTTTTGGTGATCTTTGCACTTTTTGTTTTTAGATAATTTTAGCACTTGCAAAGTAGCAAGGTATTTGATGATTATTTTATCTCATTATCGATTTATACACCTTTTTGATTTTTTGAAATTAATTATTGTCAATTTTGTGATCATGAATTTTAAAAAGTTTATTATGTTTTATTCTGTCTCTTCCTTTTTACTATCTGGACTTATTTTGACCATTGATCTATATGTTTGCATTAGCCTTATCAACAAACAGATTTGTATGTTGAAAATATGATGTAATTACTATTTGGCCCTGATGAAGCAAGATTACTTAGTCACGAAACACATGTTGGCCTTTTTTCTGAGCGATAAAAGATTTCAATGAAAATATATGAATTAATGATTTACAGAAGTCTCCAGTGTGAAATCTACTTAAAACAAAGTTAAATTAAATCCTGTCTGTCTGTAATTGAGGAAGAGACTATTTGCAAGGACAGACGTACAGGCAGCAGAGGGGAGGAGGAACTAGCCATGTTTTGGGGTGAAGGGAGAGACTTATACTGAAGATAGTTCCACCCAGTGAAGCATAATAAATACTCATGAACCTCAACTTTGTCCTGTGAATGTATGTTAACTGGTTTGCATAGCGCTCACTTAACAACATTTGCTTACAGGTGCTTCAGAGAGAGGTCAGCTTCAGAGACTGGATGCTGTGCCTTAGGACAGTGACTGTCCTAAGGCACAGCATCATGAATAGGGCATTCACATTATCTAGCTTTTCACACAGGTTTAAGTTACCTATAGACATATTTTGAGTTGCTACATATGTGTTCTGTAAGGCACTTAATTGGTGGCCACATTATGCTATTATTTTAAATGCTTGCTGTGGGCTTTTTCGGTTAGGGCCAGCAATTGCTCTTAGATGTGTTGAGTTTTAAGTTTACCTCTCATCACATCATTAATGCAACTGTTACAAGTGAGTAGGGGATTTCTTAATTTAAAAAAATAAATGTTTACAGTCCATGCAGATATGCAGTACATACCTCCCTCTACAATTACAAATTGATTTAGTATCCGTCTACTAATTTATATACACAGACGATAACTTAATTTGAGAGTGAATGCTTTGTAAATGTCTAACTGTAGGCTGTTACCAAATCAAAAGACCTAACTATTCAATTTTTTTTTAATTCAGAAAGATCTTAGCTTTAAATTAGAAAAAAACTAATTTGCATGTTAAAACCTCCTCTGTGTTCAAACAGCCTAGCTATGACTGCATGGCCTTTCCAAATAAATGGGAGACTCTAGAGGACAACATAAGCAGAAAAGCTGGCTGCAGCACACAAGAGGGAGCAGATCAAGAGTATCTGAATGATTAGCTTAATCTACTTGGCAGTCTAACACTGCCTTAAGTTATTGTGAATGTGATTTCAAGAAACAAAATCATCTGCACGTTCTTTAGGTATTCAGAGAAAAAGCCAATTTTAGAGTTGAGCAGATGTCCAGTCCGCTATTAATGTTAATGATATTACGCTCATGTCAATGGCACCTTAAATATAGCGGACTGAACATTGGCCACTTTTTTGGAAATGTCCCACTCTACCAAACTGCAAATAATGGCCACAGTTTCATCATTTCTCTTTAAGGGTCTCTGCCTTTTAATTCATGCATTATAAGAAACGGTCAACAAAAACAAAGAATCATGCATGCCAAAATCCATGCCAATAACTTACAATGTTTATAAAACAAATTCTTACTTTCAGGCACTCACAGAACAATACTACCTGGAAGACTAACAATGACACTTTCATGTGCATGAGCACATTAAGATCAAGTTTTGTGTCAAGTCACAAACCTCTCCTTATGTTGCTGATTTCAAGATGCACAAAAGATCTTTGGTCATCCGCCCCACGTGGGACAGCGGATCTCTTTGTTTCACAAGAAGCAGAGTTGTCTTGTGGTACGCGTGGACTGTGAGAGACCAAACCACAGCTATTTTCTACAGTTTCCTTCCTGGTTTTCTATTTCACTTTCACATATTCAGTCAAACCCCTTAATCATTTCGCTGGAAGTATAGACGTTTCAGCTTAGAAGAGGAAGCGAGTTAAATTCAATTAGGAGAGGCAGAAAAAGTGTCAAAATGTTACCTCCTTTAAATTCTTACTACCAAAGCATGATCTGCCTCTTGAATGAATGAAACAATTTGTAAAGCGCAAGCAGCTGCCCAAATAGGCATCCCGATGCTAAGCACGAAGAGCAAGGCAAATTAATTGATCATACCCCAACTACAAAGAGGAAAAAAAACATGTTTATAACAATTTCCTGCATTTAGTTTCCTCATTCACCTTACGCATGAATAAGAGGATGTTATTCCATGATTTAGCTGCTAAAAAAGGGAAAGATTTGCCTCCCATTCTTTTTAATCTAAAAGTGGGGAGCATAAAAAGCCTCTCTCTAAGATATTTTGGGCCAACCTTAAAGTATTTTGGATGTTCCAAAAATCAGGGTTTTAAACTGAATGCGCTTATGCACAGGACGCCAGTGCAGATGTTTAAGATGACCCAATAGGAACGACTGGCTAGGAACGTTCATAACTAGTCGAGCTGCAGCATTCTGTACCATCTGGGGTCTGTTAATCAAGGTCTTGGGTAGACTGAGATTAAGGCTACTTCTATAATCAATTTGCGAGGTAATCTGGGCACGTACCACCGTTTTCTGGGTTTCCAGAGGCAGAAGATCTAAAAAGGTCTTCAAATCACACATAATAGACAAACATGTTCCTGTTTTGCTGAGAATATTCTGGCCAAAGGACAACTTATTGTGCGAATTTTACCCCCAGATTTATGACTATTGATGCTGAGAAGGTAGGAGTAGACAAACCATCCAGCCACCAGTCATAAATATTAAAGTCATTGACCTTCTGGAAGAGCAGAATCTCTGTCTTGTCCTAGTTACTTTTCATGTTACCTATGTTGCATCGACCAAATACCATGGAATAGACAGTTGATTCTGAAACGTGCAAGGCTCTATTCATTGACAGAATCAGCTGTGTGACACTACTTTGATTCCAAAAGTTTCATTCAATGTGACTAAAGGTGCCATGCAAACGTTAAAGAGTGTAGGGCTTAATGATGAGCCTTGAGGAACAACATACTAAAGCTCCTTATTTTCTTATAAATAATGAGACATTGCAACTGATTGATATCAGTCACATAGGAAAGACTGAAGCCATTTCAATGCTTGGCCACAAATAGCCATCTCTACCAGTCTCTGTAACAAAAGAGGATGGGAAACTGTATCAATCGCTGCCGACAAATTTAAAAGAATGAGGGCAGCATTCTTTCATCTATCTAATGTTATCTTTAAATGCTCTGTGACAGGGCCGGCTTTAGCGCTGGTGGCTCTCGGTGCGACAATTTTTTATGGCGCCCCATGACCTCCTCAGATTCCCTCACTACCACCCAGCAAAAGTGCCCCTCATCTCTCCATAACCCCTCTCTCACAGACATCTAATTTATTTTAAAGTGCTGGTAAAGGCTGGCTTTACAAATCCACTCAGCTATATTTTGGCCTAAACCCCAACTACGATGGGTCCGAGTTTTCAAGGCAATCAGACAATTAAGCGTTCACCAGCTTGTCCTACATCTTGGAGAATGCCGGCAATAAGGAGATGAGACCGAATTAGCTAATATATCTGGGTCGGCAGATGTTTTTTTAGCAAAAGCTTGATTCCAAAGAGAAGGCACCGTTGTTGAAGTCAAAGAATTGTTATAGAAAACAGTGACCATAGGATTCAGCACTTTAATAGCTCTGCCCAACACCCAGTTTCTAATTGATTTTTCCGCTTGGGCTAGGCTGATGTCCTTAAAACTTGCCATGGCAGTATTATTTTTGCACACTGCATTAGATGGTATAGTCCATTTCCGATATTCTTGACTGCCTATATTGATACCAGCCTTCAGATTTCTTATTTCATCATCCAAAGAATTCTGACAAATTACTACAGAGGTCGAATGAGAGTTTGGCCTAATATTACAGGTTTTATAAAGGTAAATGACAGAATCAATTGAGTCAATTCATACATTATAAAAAAAATCTAAACTTTAAAAGAGATAATGCTGCTAGTTATAACACATTTTTAGTAGGTGAATAACAAATTAACATGAGTGAAGACAGAAAAAGAAAAGAGATAACAGAATCTGTTCAGACACAAATCTAATCATAGGATAATTCATTTCAGCATTGTGAAATTCTTAACAAATCTACTTTAACATCACAATTGGGTTGGCCAAGAATTACTGTCTTGATTCAACTTTACCCCTATATGTCATGGTCCTATAAAATCATTTAGCATCAGCAATAACATGATCACACAGTGAAAATGATTTGAAACTCTTTAATGTAACTACACAGATCTCTTCAACCACAGCCTATCTTCAATTAGCCACAAAGTCAACTAGTGATCCTTTTGGGCAATGTCATTCTGGCCAAGATTATCTTTTCCTTTTGGGTTGTGTATTGTTTGTGTTAGCTTGCTGCATGCACGGAATAGGTTAGAAGGGAGGAAGGTGAGTTACTGATCAGCAGCAGAAATTAGCAGTATAGGTTTTGTCAAGTCAAGCCTGGCCAGACTTTTTGTGATCTGAAGAGGGATTTGGCTCAGGTCTCCCTACATGCTAATTGTTCACCAAGAGCTGAGCTCTGCTCATGCAAACATGGGTGCTCATGGAAACTGTACTGGATCTAAGAGAGTCAACATCCTGACCTGTCCATTGAAGTGTGCTCTAACATGGTGGGGGAACAAGCCCACGGCTCTATTCTCATCAACAATCCATGACCAGTACGGGTCCATTGCATAAGATATATTTTGGTTGGGCAGGAACCACTTATTGAGAATATAGGTTTTATAGCAAGGATTAACACCATGCCATTCGACTCCAGTATCACACACCCTGAAACGGGGAGTGCGACTTCGTCCCTTGGACAAACTTTGTTGAAATGTTAATGGGGTTGTCCAAACTGCTGAAGCCGCACCACCGCTTGGAAACATAAGCGGGTCCGTGTGCCTTCTGATCTTTCAAGCACGAATACGGAACGTTGTGGGGCAGTGATATGTTGTTTGAGTGAAGCGGTTTGTCAACGAAAACATTTTCCGGGATGCACGCACCCACTTGGGTAAGATTGCAACTGCTCAACACTACATGTACCATGATGTCTTGAGAAATTAACTCACCTGAGATAAATTAAAGGACTGTGTTAAACGCAAGCTGTTTCCCTGTGCATTCTGTGTTTGGCTGCCTGTATGTGAATAGTCTGAAACGCGTAAGGCAAGTTATCACGCTTTGCTTCTTAAGCCCTGAAACGGGAAGTGCGATTTCGTCCCTTGGACAAACTTTGTTGAAATATATATATATATATATTTTTATGTTGAAGAAATTAAAAATATATATTTGCAAAGTTATTAAAATCCGGTATCTATGGAATTCCCCTGAAACTAACTACACAAGGTGCACTTACTGGAGCAAAGAGACTCTGCTCAATAGCAGCACAGCCATGGATTCTATCCAGAATTGGAACATTTCCACTAGAAAGCCTAATTGGTTTTGCATTTTAAAATTGTGCTAAAGATTTACGCCACACCATAATGCTAACTAACATGCAGCACCGAGAGCTAAGTGGGTTCAACCTCGTCCGATTCGCATTTCAGTTCCTTCAAGCGTCCTTGCTTAAGAGTTCTCACAGCATCATTGAATCCGTCAGTAAAAAGCATGCTGAATGCTTTTGTTAGGACTTTAGGAAACTACGGTGATTTGGAGTCGACTTAAAACTTGCTAATTTATTATTGTTCATGAGGAGTCTGCATTCATGGTGGTCTAGTCTTCTATACTTAACAATTGTGAAGTCTTTGTTCTCTTCAACAATGCACATTTCTAAGCTCTTGAGTGTTCCCTTCCTTAACTCAACTTTGCTCCAATCACCAATTAGGCTGGAACTTCCATGAACTGTATGTGCTTTGTATATGAGAGGCTTCTGCGAGTCTATCTAGTCTGCCAAGCCATCGTTATAAATCAGGCCGCGTATAGTTCATAACACGGATGCCAAATGATGATCTAGTCGGACATAGCATACAAAGGCAGATGCAAGATTATTCATGGCCTGATCCAGACTTCCTCATCACTTTCTATGTGTACTCATGGACATTACATCACACTTAAAATAGCACCCATGGAAACTATCAAAACAGCTTCCCTGAATAAAACCCATAAAGCTGCAGACGAGGCTTATGAACCTATATATATATATATATATTTGAAAGTGTTGAAGAAATTTAAAAAAATATATTTACACTGATATTAGAATACAGTATCTATGAAATTCCCTGAAACTAACTACATAAGATGCCCTTACTGGAGCACAGAGACTCTGGTCAATAGAAGCACAGCACTGAACTAAAACCACTGCACACTGCTCATTGTACGATTAAACCCCTGATCCTGTCCACACCATGCCGCACAACCACCACACCCTATGCATCAACGAGGGACCACCACCTTCTCCCCAGCGGCTTCGAACATGCAACAAAACCTTCACTAAAAGTTAGGGCAAGATTTGCATTTTTTTTTAGTTGTGAATCGCAAGTCGAGTTCCGCAAACCTTTATCTGATGCAGGTATCTCCAGGAAACAAAATACAACATTTTACTCACTATATGCAAGTGCAGCACACAGAGTGGAGAGCAAGAAATGACGAGAAAGCACGTGTACCATACTTTGGCCTGCCTCCTTGCATGCTTATAGTCATTTTGGCTTCTCATTCTCTGTCTGCTGCTGTTATAGTGAAACACGGAGCTGGAACCACAAAACCAGAGCTTAGGTCTCGCTTGTCTGTTGTCGAAAAGACCTATTGTGTACAAATCCAGTTCATAAAGTGGGGTTTGGGCCAGCTTATGATTGGTTGGCTTTGTTGACAATCTCACTTGTTTCTTATTCAATACATTACCTTATTCTTCTTGTGTTTGCTCCTCCCCTGAAGCATAACTTTTTTAATGAACTGGTTTGATAAATTATATGCCTCCACAATTTACATCCAGGGAGCTGTTGTTGTCTTTCGGCACTCCATGGCAGTGTGTGCTCCTGCTCTCCTCGCTATGTGCTGCTCTCCTCGCTATGTGCTGCTTTATCCCTCAACTCACCGCACCCCCACTCTCACTCTTCTGATATTCATCAGCACCCAGCTCGTCTGTTGCTTCACATAGTCCCAGTAAGGCTGTTGTTTTAATACATACAAAGGCCCAGCACTAATCCCCTTCTTGGCTCCCTGGCTTAAGCTGCATGCCCGCCTCCTCCCACCTCCTGTTATGTCTTTTCACAGGGCCCTGAGGTTACAATTCGCTTCTGGGCCACTCATATCTTTACACTGTGCTTTTGCAAACCCTGAAATGTGCAGGGTAAGAGGAAGTATTAAGTATGCATCTCTTTTCTAAACACAATTAATATATTCTACATGATAACCAAGTATTCCAGACAGCTTTTAATGCTAAAAAAAAAACAATCTATAAAACTGGACCTTTTATTTTACTTAAAAGTATGGATCATTTTGCATTTCAATACATCATCCCAGCCACCTTCTTCTCGTGTGTTTATTTCTTGTTCTGCAAAAACAGAAGTGAAGTCATCGATAACACACGCTGTGTTTACGACTTTACATTATTTTAAAGTCAGGAAGTGCTGGTTTGAGGCTTGTGGTTTTGGTACAACATTGAGCTCAGGTTGGGAACCCTACATTTCCTAATCTTCCTGCTCTGATGCCAGACAACTCAAAAACACCAACCACATCGTACAGCGGGCTAAGCTTATGGCCATAACAAAGGCGAACATACATTAACAGCATTTAAAACTGGCAAGGCTCAACTACAATACCATTCTCTTGACTTCTCATCTTATGTATTTGTTTTTTATGCACCTCTATCCAACCTGCTGTGGCATCAGAGCAACTATATGGAGGAATAGTTACATTTAACAAGAAAATGTATACATTTGCAAGAGCCAATATGGAAGGGCAAGTCAATCATCCAGCAGGACCAGTCAGAGCCTGTGGATACTTGTCCTCAAATAGTCCCCAACATGATAATAAAGTCTTTATGAACTGTAAGAGACCAGAGAGGCTAGGTGGAGTCAGTCTTAGGCACCTGACCGGGCAGGAGATAGGGATCGGACCGGAGATGGCAGTCATACGTTGGGTTGTGTTTATCCACACGCTAGAGTGAAGAGGCAAGTTTAGGAACCTTTTAAAATTGAGATAAATGTTTTCCTAATCAGATGAGGAGGTGGAGAATTCCAAAAAGAGGAATCATAGACGGGAAAAGCTCACCTGCCAGGTCTCTTGCATCTAAGCGGAAGAGTTAACAGTAGGCAACAGTTGACAGACCCGATGCTCCTGGAAAGTTGGTAAGGATCAGAAGAGCAGCCACTGAGCCCCTTGTGTATGAGGCACAGTGTTTTAAATGACCCTTTTTCTTTAATTGGTGCCAGTGGAGGGATTTAAGGGCTGGTAAGGTGTGAACTTGCCGTTTCAAACTAACGACCGCTTGAACTGCAGCTTTGTGAACTCTCTGGACCTTTGAAAGAGATGTGCAGGAGAACCCAAAGTCAGGGATATTACATCAATTAAAATGTAAACCACAAAAAAGTGACAATTATCAGCGGTAACTATACATTCACTGTCATGACCCAATCTGCATCTCACATGACTGCACGCAATCCCAAGGAGCCACCCAAAATGTGAGGGAACAGCACCACCCAGCTCATCCAGAGATCTTAGCTCACCACCTCTTGTTATACTTAGCCCATCATCTGCCTGTGCTCAGTCCAATGTGGTCCATAGAGTCTTCAGCTGCGGCTATCAGGGCAATCGCATAGTAAGTAGATTTCTCTCACCCAGTGTGCCGACTCTGCTTTGGCTTCCGCAGTCCTCTGGTAAGGAGACAGGGGCCTACTTTGTTACTTTACCCAGCCCCCACGGCTCCTCTCCACCAACCATGGCTCTAAACTTGGGAATTGTCTTCTATAGCTCTCGGGGGATGCCTGGTCATTCAGATGATTTTCAGGCATGGTGTGGCCCTGCCGTCACCTAGCACCAGACACTTCTTGTAATGGTTTGTGGGCCTCAGTCTCACGAGGCGGCTCTTCCAAGACCTCTCAGCATGTGTCTGTCTGGGCAACAGGGTCGGATGGTCAGCCCATCAGGCTGATTTGTCAGATATAAATGCGCCAACAACATCACTCCTATCAGCAACAGTAAAACTCACAGAAGATCCAGCAAGCAGGCAAGCTGGTACACCGAAGACCTCAGAACCGCTAAAAGCTACTGTAAACAACTAAAGGAGAAAATGGCACACAAGCAAGTTTACCACCAACAAGACCTCCTTGAAGACAGGCCACAACCTCTACCATCAACAGATAAGACTTGAAGAAAAAAGACATAGCCTCATGCATCGAGTCAAGAACCAACAAAAGCAAAGAACTCCTACATCCTCAAGGAATTTCCCCACCCCTCAGTTGCAGCAAACAACATCACCTCCACACAGGATCTCTGCAACGACCTCGCAAACTACTTCCATGACAAGATCGCCCAAATCTATAGGAACTTCAATCCCTAGCCCAAGGCCACTGACTTCTTCAACTAACACAACTGCCCGCTACCACCACTGAAAACTGACTACCCAACTGGAACCAGCTCGCCCCCCACGACACCACCTCCATGAGCTCGATCCTCTGGGCTCCACTGACCTGGGTCCATACCATATCTTCAACCTGGGTTGAGCCAGAACCAGCCTTGAACTCACAACCCCATTCAAATCCTCGATAGCCATGACCACCTTCCCTGAAGACTGGAAACATACAGAGGTCAATGACCTACTAAAGAAACCTTCAGCCGACCCCAGCAAACTCAAACACTATCACCTAATCTCCCTGCTCCTGTTCCCAGCCAAAGTACTAGAAAAAGCCATCAAGCATCAACTCTCCTCATATCAGGAATGCAACCACCTACTTGATACCTCCCAATCTGGATTCCGCAACAACCACAGCACTGAGTCAGCCAACATCGTGGCCACCAACGACATTCGAGCCCTACTAGACCAAGGAGTGACAGTGGCACTGCTCCTCCAAGAACTCTCGCCAGCATTCAACACAGTCTCTCAACACACACTCATCGCAAGGCTGCAGAACATCGGTATCCAGGGAGTCACTCTCAGATGGAATGCAAACTTCCTCACCGGAAGAACCCAAAAACTCTGCCTACCACCATTCAACTCTGAGCCCAAAGAAGTAATCTGTGGAGTACCGAAAGGATCCTCGCGCAGTCCCACTCTCTTTGACACATACATGACCCCACTGGCCGATATCGTCAATACCAAAGGACTCAATGATCATATCTTACGTCAACAATTCACAACTCCTCCTCTCCGAAGACACCAGTAACACCAAGACCAACTTCTGCAACTGCATTAAAGACGTCACCAACTGGATGAAGAACAGCTGCCTGAAGCTCATCACTGACAAGACAGAGGTACTGATCTTCAGCGACAAAGGCTCACTGTGGGATGTCTCCTGGTGGCCCACGGAACTCGGACCCATGCCAATCCTCACTGACCACGCCAGAAACCTTGGCATCATCCTTGACAACAAGTTAACCATGATGGCCTAGATCAACTCTGTTTCCTTCTCCTGCTTCTTCATCTTTTGCATGATCTTCAAATGGCTACCTCAAAGTTCCAGACACACCATCACCCAGGCCCTCATCTCCAGTCGACTACTATGACAACACTCTCTACAAAGGGATCACAGCCCAACCCCTCTGAAGACTTTGGAGCATTCAGATAGCCACATCCAGACTTGTTCTCTATCTCCCAAGACAATCCCACATCAGCCCCCACCTCAGGGAACTCCACTGGCTCCATTTTCAGAAAAGATACCAGTTCAAGCTCCTGACCCATGCATCCAAGGCCCTACACAACTGCGGACCCACCTACATGAACCACCACCGTAACTTTCACCAGCCCACCAGACCTTCTCGCTAGCCCACTACCCCCCTGGCCCCCTGCATGCGACGAAGCTGGAGTGGAGGACGGTCTTTATCCAACCTTACAGCAAAGATATGGAGCGCACTACCCCTACATCTCCGGACCTCCCCATCTCTTCCGCAGTTCTGTAAGGCTCGTAAGACCTGGCTTCTCAGCTGATCAACTGGACCCTACAAGCACCGGGCTACCCTCATGGGGGACCAGCTGCTCTCTACAAATCTGCTGATTGATTTCTTGATTGATTAATATTCAATGTAATTATTTTCAATTTCTTATCCATTGAAGGATGAAATACTGAGTCCGCACCGCCAAGAAACAATCATGTAACATGTAGTTTAGAGATATTTAGATCCTCAAGTACATAAAAACTTACATTTGGTTGCCCTCCTTTGAGCTGCTTTATTATTGCTTAACTATAACCTCTACAACTGGGCATAATACTGCATACGAGAGCCCCCAAAACATGTACAATTTTGATACAGTGCTTTTTATCTGGAGTTGTTACATATTCAATAGCTGAATTACTTTCTCATACTGTTTGGCTACTAGTGATAAGCAGATGCATAACCCATTGATCTCTCTTGTTGGGGCTGAAAGGTGTATGTCGCCTTTAGGCCACAGTATTATGTTAAAGTAAAGCCAGTGTCAGTTCACAGTGAGGAATTCGAAGTCTGAGTCCAACTGAGACAGGGCAGGCTTCATTTAGATATTTATTGGATCATGCCCCCATTTGCATTATAATCAACTGTAGGTTTTCTAGAGTATTTTGATTTTAAGACTTTATTTGAGTTCGGATTAGATAACTGGCCTGGTTTCCAACTGGAAATGATCTTGTGTGTTATTAGCACATACTTGTTGTTTCACCTGGTATTGGTCGAGGAGTTGTGCCAAAGAGCACAAACAAATGTGAACAAGCGGGTAGGGATGATCCCTGCCGAATTCCATATGACAATTTGCATAATGCCAAATCCACTATCTTCTTCAATCTTTAGGACAGCCATTGAAGAGAATAAACAGATCTCAAAGAGACCATCCCCAGAAATGGGGAGTTGGAGAGGCCACCCCAAGACATGCCGCAGTAAACAGAAGGACCACAACATCCTTACTCCCACTGAGGATTCTATGCAGCCCATTTGGGAGTAGGTGATGTAATGGGACAACGTAAATGGATGTTTATGAATCCAGACTTCGGTCAAAACAGGATGCAAAAGAAGGTCTTAATTGTACTGCCTCTGCAAATTGTTGTTGCGGTGAAGGAACCGACAGAGGTAACAAAGAGGACAGGGGTAACAAAGAGGGGCAGGACAATAACCCTCAGCTACCTTTGGCTGGCTTCAGCTCACTTGCAGAGTAGAGTGTACGAAGACTCCCAGTACATATTGTTTGGGGTCAAGGACAACAAATGTTCATGTTTATTTTGTCCTTGGGGCAAGTAGGCCCAACCCCCTGCAGCACAAACCCTTTGGCATCCAGTTTACAGTACCGCATTATGGATCAAGGAATGGTATTAGCTACAGTTAAGGTAATATTTGTGTCCATATGCAAATACTGTTTGAACTTGTATTTATGGTTCATTAATACAAAGCCTTTCTTATCATGGTGAGCGCTCTAAGGAAATGTTGTAAGCTCGGACTGCACTACTGACAGTGGTTCCAGTGTAAACATGTGTACACACGTTTGCAAAGTTTAACAATGTGAGGCTACATACAATGTTCCCAGAATGCTCTCTAATTAGATGGAAATATCTGCATAAGTTTAAAAGCAAGATTGTTGATATTCTGCTTTCAAAATAAAATTTTCACAAAAAAATGCAACTAGGAAGAAAAGGAAAACTGTGAAAATGTAGGTCACATTTCTTTGAAACATCATTTAGTAAAATGTGTTGATGCATGCTAGTATTTCCAAACGATATTTATAATGGAAAATCGATGAAAACTGTTTCAACAAGATAATGGGATACATGAAAATAAACAAGCATTGCCAAAGCCAATAGGTCTGATATTGGTTGTCAGCCTTTTGGTTTTGTCAATGCGTGTCTTGATTTGATAGGGTTTTTGCAAAAGTTTTGGGAGCCGTCAGGCCCTCACCATTATAACCAACATTGGCAAAAAAGCAATAATATTGTTTGGTCTCACAAAGCACACATTGTCACAGTAGTCCCTGGCACTGAACAAAAAAACGGCTTTGTGTGCTGATCTGCTCCTTGTGAAACAGCGTAAGCGGATGGATGGATTGATTTTAATAAAAATAAAAAGTCATGATTAACTCCAGCCCTAATTAGAGACCCAATTCTTAAAGAAAGTCGTAACATTGCACCGATGGTATATGCCCTTGCATAAGTGGAAATTTACAGCTTTCATTTATTCACAAGAATTTAAAGTAGGCCAGAAAATTGTACTCCTAGAAAAAATGTTTTTGCGTAAATGCTTTTTAGCACTAGCAAATATACAGGTGTAGATTTGCGCATGCGAAAATCTGTTGAGCGTTTACAAGTTCACTTTACCTCCAACCACTTATTCCCAACCCTGGAAGAAGTTTTACTTCTGCCATTGTCAGGACTAAATTTGCATCCTTTCTCAGTATGGGAAAAGATTAGAGAAGTGCTGATGAAAACTCCTAAAACATGCATTTTAGTAGGTTTGCACAGACTTAAGAGGGCATTCCAACCCTTGAAACATGGCTTAACGCTACCTACAGCCCGAATCTGTAGATCTGTTGAAAGATGGTAAAATAAGGAAATTGCTAGACTTCAAACCCTAATATAGTATGAGCACTGGCATAATCAGAGAGGCTATTATCAGAGCTCTTAAATAATGAGATTGCTGCCATAATATGTTGTTGCACTACATGGCACCAAAGGGACAATTGGCATTTTTTGCAGGACAAGTAGAGTTATGAAGCAACGTGTCACATGGACGAGTAGATATTTTATTAAATTCCACACCCCTGCTTGGACTCGGGGCATTCAGTACTGAGGAGGGACACCAACAAATTGGCCAGTCCCCAGAGTACAGCAGAAAAGATAACAGTTAAAAGGGACTGGATTTTTATGCACACACACACTGACATGGCAACATGTTCATCTGTTATTGACCTGGAGATCCAAGTGCTATCCTGAACCAGAATGAGGAGATCCACAGTTACAGGAAAAATAAAAAAGACTGAACGAAATGGCCACAAGATCTTCCCATCAAAACCGAAGGGAGAAATATTCAGTTCTAAAAGAACCAACCCAAGCAACTCAGATGATGACTCGTGATAGAGATCCAATGGACATACAACTGATAGAAATTGACCATTGCTCGTAGAGGTATTAACAACAATCTAGGAGGACAATTTACTCAACTATATGGTAAGGAATCATAAGCATATAGAATGCATTTTTGGGTCAAGTATGTATTGAAGAGGCCAACTTTTACTAGGGTGTTGGCTGGGGACAATGTCACAGTAGCTTGGGGTGCAACATATTTGCTTAGGTGATGAGAGGTGGTATAACAAGGATGCTAAATAGGGTCTGCTCAGAGGGTGAGTCTTGAAGGCATCATTGTACAACAGATGGAAAAGACAGAAGGGCGAGCAATGGTGGAAGCCTGTGCCATTGTGTTATTAACCACTGGAGGAAGGGCAGCAAGAGGGGGACTTGTGATATCACATGGTCTGTATGTGGGCTATGGCAGCATTGTTGTAATATTAGTGAAAACTGGTTCATTATGACTGGAACTAAGTTAAAGGTTCAATCAATCAATCAATCAATCAATCAATCAAAAGGTTGCCAGGTTATTTTCATTCACCTGGATAATAACTGGGCTCTTGGCATAAATGTTCATTAGGAGCATTCTGAAGGTGTTGCATATAACACCCTGATAAGTTTAGGGGCTAATTGGTTAAGAAGTGTTTTTTTTGTTTTATGCACTGATGCAAATAAGAGGATGATAATGTATTTTTATAGTAATTATGAATTTGTGCTGGGTGTTTCGATTTGCTTTGGTCGGAATTGCGCTACTTCTGCCTTCTTTCGGTAGTCAAGAAGACAGATCCCACAGTCCAATAGACCACGGATGATCCGTGAGAAAGATGGCCTTATAATGGGACATGTGTACTTCCTCCATTTTCACAGTAAATAATGCATGGACTCCATTTAGAAAATGGGTTCCTGAACTTGGGTGGAGAAAGTTAAGAGTGTCGGTGGTCAAAATTACCATTGGTGGTAGCCAGACATACTGTGTGAAAAGACGAACAGTGTTTGTCAGTAACAAATACTTCCCATTATTGTGCCTCTATCATATGCCGTATTGAAGAATGTGTTCTAACCTGACTCATGCAGCAGAATAAAAATGAGACAGCGGAGGAAACCTTAATACATAAATTAATGTAAAGGATTGCCCAGTCCCATCTTTACTATCAGAAGGAACTTATTATTATGTCTTATTCAGTGCACATCCTCCCTGTAAAAAATGTAGGGAAGCACAAGCCTTGGTTCTCTTATATGTAGACAAGGTCTTGAAGCTACAAAATTGATTCAGTTTTACTTTTACCATTCCGATTGGAAGAAGGATTGCTCAATACTTCCCTTTCCACATAAGAGCCAATAGTCATGGTGGTTCCATGCCCGATGTCAAAGGCAAGTGACTTTCTATTCTCCACACTTTAGTATGGTAAAGCATTTTTGAGATGTTGCCTGCACAGAGGTGAGCTGGTCGCCCTATTTGATAATGGACAAGCTTGATTGTTACAAATATTGCTGTGCTCTTACAGAATTAGTTGAGCGTTACCCCATACTTCTGACTTTGTTTTTAACTTTGTTCAGCTCTTCTATTGGATTAGCTTGACTCAAATCAAACAAACGAATGAACAACAGTGTATCAAAATGCATCTATTGTTATTGTTATACAACATTTTATTATTTTCTCACCTTCAATGTAAAATACATTTATTGATAACCTGGGTATTGCTCTTTCACATTTCTCATCCTAGTCTTACAATGTCAAGCAAAAGGGATGGCCTCGATAAATAAACAATGGTGGCTACAAGTTCTTCTTACTAGATGGTATGCCTTGTCATGGATAGAATGATTGACTTAAATATTGCTCACAGTATCCTCTCATCATCCCCACAACAAAAGCTCACATTATATTTTCAAACAAAAATGAAAACAATGTACTGGGATCCAGGAAGTGAGAGCACCATGTAAAGTTGCTGACATGCCTGTCAGAGCCACCTGTGGCTTCTCTAGTATTTATGATTGGGGAACTCAGTCACTTTCACTAGAAGTGGCTTCCTCCAGCTCAGTTCCATTTACCAACCTCCACTCAGCACGAAAGGGAAAGGAAGCCCGATTAGTGCCACATGAAGAAGTGGCTAGGTCTATTTCAACGATGTTACTACTCTGCCTTATTAGCATGTTTTATATCACTATGATAGTACAAATGCATTTCATCATTTTTTGTTATGGATGGAGTAGTTTTGTTCTCGGCGAATTTTTTTTAATCTATTCACCTTCCCTGCAAAGTTTTTCTTTTACTTCCCCGTGTTCCTTTCCTTCTTTTTTCACATTCACAGTATTCTGATATTTTAAGTGACAAGTAATGAATCACTAAATTAGTGACTTAACGTGCCGTTAGTATTGTTGCTTTATACTACAGAGTTTCCATCTTAACGATTTCTTAAGGCATCAAAAAATAATTTGCTGCTATATAAGTTATCCAGAGTTAGTTTATCTGACTCTTTCCTTAAGTTGAACTCACTTTTCACCCATGACACTTAAGGTGTGTTTGATCTGCAATTGTAAAAATTGGAATATATAGTTTAAACATGATTGAATTTGAGGAGCAGAGTTCAGAAAGGAAGTACACCTCTTTCCTCTTCTGTATAGCAGCAGAGTTAAATGCCCTCCACTACATCACCAATAGGTTGAACACTCGCTGGAGTCGAAGCATTTAAACCTTCTTTCCTTCCATTCCAAGGTGGGACACTTGCATGTTTGATCTCTTTTTTTCAGTCTCTAGTGATGGAACTGCAGTTTAATGTCTTATTATATACTTGCTAAGACACTTAGATTACTCGATCAGTGATTAGTGTAGGATGCAAGTTTGACTTGACAGCACTGTTGCACTTCTGATGGAAGAACTGATTTGAATTCAAGCTTTTTTAGCGCAGTGCCATGAACGGGCTTCTTGAGGGTACTCATACATTTCTCAATCACACCATTCACCTGTGGCTAGAGAGGTCTGACTATCTGATGCTTCTCATTGAGATGAGTGAGAAAATCTTTACATTTTCGACTATTGAAAGGCAGGCCATTGTCAGATTTCAAAACCGAAGGCTTTCTAATCTCTCAATGACTCTGTCATGAGTAGTTGATGACACATCTTCCACAAGGGGAAAACCAAAATATTCATAAACAATTACTAGTAGATGATGTCCATTGTCAAGGGGTCCAAAGAAATCAATTGAAATCTTCCCCCATGCATGCTTTGGAAGATCAGACATGTTAAACATATGCAGGGTTGTCTTGGATGACAAGAAGCTGCACAAATGACATGCCTTTAACTCTTTTTCAACTCTCATCAAGATGAGGGAATACATCTTGAGGGGGAGAACCAGATGACAAGGTTTGTATTTTATTTGAATCCAGAGTCATTCCTCCATCAGAAAACATAGGACCAAAGAACTTGAGTTTGGTCTAATGAAACTTACACTTTACTGCATTTAAAGTGAGACCTGCATCGGCAAGTATACAACACACTTGTGTAAGAGCTTCATCATGTTACTTTCGTGTGGCCCACAGAACTTTAAACTAAGTTTTAAATATAGTTTTAAACTTTGAGAACCAGAGATACAACCATCTATTACTCTGAGACACATGACCTCTATCATTGAACTTGTTGAACTTGCAATACTTGATGAGCGAATCAAGTCCTTCTACAAACTCATCCTTCGTTTCACCAACTCTCTGCCTTTCCTGACTGAAAATTTACCTTTCATAGTCGACATTCGGCATTGGATTGAACTTGGTGTTTATTGCCTCTTTGATTCGACGATACGTCGCTTCATCACCTTGTGGTAGTTTCTTTGTCACTTCTTTTACTCCTTCACCTACTAAATTCTTTGGATGATCTTTTTGTCATTTGCTTCTTCCAGCGCATCAATTAAATCATCAAAGGTTTCAATCCAGGAAGTCCATCTGTCACTAATATATTGCCTTTTGATGATATCGAAGGGAGGCAAAGGTTTTAGGAATGCGGCAGCATTAAAACCTGTGGAACTTTCTGCTGTCGGGAGCGGAGCTCACTCCAGTGGTATCTGCTGTGCCCTTGTACCGGCACCTTCGTAAATCACTAGCCGTGTGCAGACATGTGTTTTTATCCACACCCGCTCTCTTGTTGTGAGGCCCTTTCTTCTTTGGTGGTGAGTAGCAGCTTTGTTTCTTGCACAGGTTCTTCACCCTTCTCATCTATTTGCATTGTACCTGGTTTCTACTGCCTTTAGCGTTTCTTTGCATCAGAAATGTTTTTGCTTTTAGCGCTTTCTTGCACTCGGCTATCACTGCCTTTAGCACTTCTCTGTACCTGGCTATCACTTTCGTACTGTATGAATGATGGCTCTGTGTTTGGCTGTGGCATAGTATCTCTTGTCGCGACTTTACCAGCAAATTTCTAACCAACAACAAACAAACTTTCTGTAAGACCTTCACTTTCTTCACATGCCTTGCACTGGCATGAGAGTTGCTTTGACTCCACATACGCCAACCGTCGATTTTCACTTCGACTGAGGCACATGTGCCAAACACAAGCAGTTTGCTGGACCTCTGCAAACTCTCTGGGAGAGCACTCTTGGTTCTTTGGGTCGCAGGGTTTACGTCAGTGCTTAATTTGTAAAATTATAAGCGGCAGGGCACTGACCAGGAGGCCACTGCAGCTTACACCACCCATCGCCCTTGTCATCGCTGCCAAAACAACTACTAACCATCTCTTGCCTGCAAGTGCAAAAGTTCAGTTCATTCCAGGTCTCCAAAGCTAACAGGATGGCTGGAGAGGCAAGTATTACTATTTCTATTTTGTTATGTATATTGTACAGCCGCGGTCGGTAGTAGGAGTTCCTGCAGGGCGGTGACGTCGGGAGGGGGAGGGGCAGGGTGGGGGGTAGTAAACTATGGATTATGGAGGTTTACAGGTAAGTAAACATATAAATTAATAAAAACGAATTTCGTTGCGTGCACTGCATCCCCAAATGCGATGCAGTGCACGCAACGAAATTCGTTTTATTAATTTATATGTTTACTTACCTGTAAACCTCCATAATCCATAGTTTACTACCCCCCACCCTGCCCCTCCCTCTCCCGACGTCACCGCCCTGCAGGAACTCCTACTACCGACCGCGGCTGATATTGTATTCATAAACAACCGTTGTTCTGCTCATCTCTAAATTAGATGAGCAGCGCCACCATGTGGCCGACTGTCCTAAGTGAGATGTTGACAATTAAATGCTGGTGCCGTGCACCGGAAACCAATTAAGTGCCGGTGCTGAACACCGGCAACCACCGGCTCTAATTAAGCACTGGTTTACGTTAAACCATCCTTGTCGCCAGTTGTAGCATCCTCTCCAGCCCGGGTAAAGGCATATTATCACACTACACATGGAGCTTGGTATTACACATCTTTATTCCTCAGCATGTAACTCAACATTCTACATCATGAATTCTATGCACTTACGTCACTGTTCTACGGAGTCCATCAGGAACCAAAAGGGTCCCGTCATCTCTAACTAACAAGACACTACAGGAAGCAAACCATGAAATCTTTTGACTAATTTACTAAACATTGCCTCCCATACTGAATTATTGACATTGATAAAATACCTGGGTGCTAGGTTTGATTTCTTGAAACTGTACCATGGAATGAGTACTGCACCTTAAAGAGCAGAACAATACATAGAACAATACAAGTGACAATGCAGAGACACAGCACTGTAATACGCACAGTGTGAAAAATAGGGGGCTCTGTTCTTATGGGGTTCTCACGTGAAATGGCATTAAAGCCTCATAATGGGCAGGGATGACACTTCACATTGACCTAGCGCCAAGCAATAAACACCTGTACATACCAGCAGAATGCAACAACTGCAATGTTCTTCGGCACAGGAATCCAGTCACATAATGATCTGTGCAGATCCATAACAATATCTAGTAATTTATCACTAAACAATACATCAGTCTCCCTCCTCCTTGTGGCTACTAACCAAAATGAATCATCCTAAAAGAGTATGAAACACAGTATCAACCGACCAGTCTGACTCAGGTCAATGAGAATCCAAGAAGTAGATGGCCCAAGATCAATAAAGCGCTCTAGGGCCATTTGGGGAATGTGCTATTAAAATACATTTAACATAGCAATGTAGAGGGATTATTTCTGATGATCACTGAAGCTTGATTCTAACTCTCCAATATCAGATCAGGTATTTTCCGTGACCAATCTATGCAGCACAACCTTGAATTGCGTTATAATATTATTTGTACATGTTGTTAATCAAAGCACAGCCTTTCCAGCTCATTACTGAATGTCTAGTTTCAGACACGCATTACTAAACTCAATATGGTTCAAGGAAGTATTCCTCCTGGTTGCCCGTGTGGTCTGCCTATCTGGGTTCAGTGGTGGGCAGTCTAGGTGTCTGGTGCTGGACGACACATTGTACAGTGGTCTGGTACTGTGGACTTAATTCCAATTCATTGCATTGGTGTGTTGTGGGCAAGGGACACAGTATTGTACCGGGAAGCCTCTTGCAAATGAGAACAGCACTAAGGTTTGTCAAGTGGGCCCTTTTAATATCAAATTTAACAACACCAAGAAGATACTACTATCGGTGCAACACACTATATATAAAATGCAAAAGAACTGTCAATGCTTCTTTGCCGTGTAGGTAGCGTCTGCTCTTATTCACTTGGGTGGTGGAACATGAAAGTGCTGTCTGAGGAATGCATGACATAATTATAGGTATATAGTTTCACTTCTTACACTTTGGTACTTAGGGACATTTACAACACCAAGAAGATACTACCATTGGTGCAACACACTATATATAAAATGCAAATGAACTGTCAATGCTTCTTCGCCGTGTAGGTAGCGTCTGCTCTTATTCACTTGGGTGGTGGAACATGAAAGTGCTGTCTGAGGAATGCATGACATAATTATAGGTATATAGTTTCACTTCTTACACTTTGGTACTTAGGGACATTTACAACACCAAAAAGATACTACCATTGGTGCAACACACTATATATAAAATGCAAATGAACTGTCAATGCTTCTTCGCCGTGTAGGTAGCGTCTGCTCTTATTCACTTGGGTGGTGGAACATGAAAGTGCTGTCTGAGGAATGCATGACATAATTATAGGTATATAGTTTCACTTCTTACACTTTGGTACTTAGGGACATTTACAACACCAAAAAGATACTACCATTGGTGCAACACACTATATATAAAATGCAAATGAACTGTCAATGCTTCTTCGCCGTGTAGGTAGCGTCTGCTCTTATTCACTTGGGTAGTGGAACATGAAAGTGCTGTCTGAGGAATGCATGACATAATTATAGGTATATGGCTTTACCTATTACACTTCGGTACTTAGGGACTTTTATTCTGATTACCAAACACGTTTGAGGCTATTAGCTTTGTTTAATATGCTTTGTTCTCTTCATTTTGGAGCATTTTTTTTGTCTTTTTCACTGTAACGTGTTGCACCAATAAGAGGTCACCTTCAATTTCTTGGACTACAGGGCCGTCTGGTCTACTCAAACTGGTCATCGTCGACAGGGTGTTCATTTTAAATGAACTGATGATGACTGTTACACAAATGCTGAAGACATTCTGCATTTAATAATCTCGGTTCCAATAAAAATGTGGAACACACTGGGTATTTTTTGATGAATCATTTCAGATTTCAAAAAGTCCACGGACGAACCATGTTTTGGCTGCAATTATTTTGCACATGAGGAATACAGAAAAAGAGAAATAAAAATAAATGAACAGATGCAAAACACCCTTTGATGGTGTTTTTCTGTATAATGGTACAGAAAGTTACATTGTGGCTGTGATTCTCCCAGTTTGGTGTGCAGCTAAAGCCATTTCATTAGTTATGTATGGACCAATTAATTGGCACAAATTTTAGTCTTCTTTAGGACACACTGTATTTATTTAGCATTTTACCGTGACCGTAGCTGATTCCGTAATTAATGAATGCTAAGGAGCCTTTAAGCTTGAGGGTACTCCTTTGCAATGCCTTGTCTTCCCCTAGTACGCCACTGATGCTGTCACAAAAGAGTTGGTTGTATAAGGAAATGGCAAGAGAAACATAGGGAAATTCCAGATGTGAATCCTGTCACACTCTATTCCAAATGAGAAGAAGTTGATGCTGTCTTTGGGGCAATCTTAGAAACCGACATTTCGCCACCACAATCTAATTCCAGTTGGACTTCTACTGTTCTGTATTTATTGCTAAGGTATACCCATTGCTTGATGTGAAAAATAAATAAAATAAAAATTAGCAGAGGAGAAGCCCACCACATAGCACTGCTGAATGGCAGGATTGTGGCAAACCAAGTGTGTCTAATTTTAATTCCATCTCATGTCTCTTTCTTTCACCACCTGACACTTTGTCTCTTTAGATTACTCTTACGGGTTCTTTTATATACCTGCGTTCTTCATTTGTTATGCTTTCCTATCTTTCTATTTATCCCCCCTCCTATCTCCCTTTTCTGCCTTTGATTCTCCTGCACTGGGTCAGAGTCTAATGAGAAAGAGAAAGTCCCCGGTCCCAAAAACTGAGCGTCGTGCCCATGACCTGCAACCACCGGCACAGTTTAAGCACTGGGTGTACATGACTAAATGTTATGAGCTCTTATTGTGAATTGGTGTCTCAAAGAACTACTAGAGCCTACAGGTCCAGAAGTGATCTGAAGAGTTGGGGCTGAATGTCCACTACTCATACCTGATGTCCACTTTAAGTTGGAGAAGCTTCAAGAGACCGCCCCCCTACAGAGGCATATGGATTTTCATGCCTCCCTGCCCTAGCCCCAGCTTGTCTTGGGGCACAAAATACTGGTGTGAAACTAAGAGTGTGCTGAGATAGAGTCTTTGTGATGTGCAAGTATGGTAGGTGACAGCTCCGTCCCCCCATCAAGTCAGAGACGGTCCATCCTGCCAACACCTATTTCCCCTATGTGCAGTCTGCACCTAGGAACATAATTCCTCTCAGGATTGTTTTTGTATAGGAAGCTGTCCCTTCCTGCACAAAAACAATCCTGCATGCAACTCAGGTACCCCTGCACCATGGTGCAACGGTGTCAGCATTGGCGCTAGGGTGCCAAAAGGGTGCCAGTGCAGGGGAAAACCTTATGAACAAGGAAGGTTTGAGTCTGTGCACTATCTGGACTAGACTACTCTTAAATTGTACTAACAAACACAGTGTCCAGATAGATGCGAACTGAGCTGAAGGAGTCAGCGGTGAGCTGAAGGAGATTCATGCAAAGATTTCAAAAGCAACGAGGACAGATCCTACAGAAGTTAGAGTGCCTCAAAGAATTCTGGCATCAGCAAACAAAGAAAGAGTAAATGATAACTGGAGAGAAACGGTGTCTCAAGAAAACAGCCCACCAGTAGCTGAAACGAATGTACCAAGACCACCAAGTCCAAGTCCTGAGGAGAACCCCCAAGCAGGACAGGGTTCGAAACGCGTTGGCTTGTGCTCATGGGATAAACAGCTGGGTGTGCCTCAAGGGAATACATACATCTCTTTCTCCCCACAAAGACAACACCCTTTGAAACAATTATTCCCTGAGCGTTACACACAGGCAGGACAAGCGGCAGGAGTCTTTGTGATTATCTTTGAGTGTCCGCCAGGTGTATTTGTAAATCAAGGACTGGCTACTTGTACTTGTATTGTTTATGTACTGTTCTATATATTGTATTGTGAACTGTGTTTTGCATTTTTTGGTGTTACATTACTAGTTACTATTTTGAATGAGTAATATATTTTTTTAAAATATGTGTTGCCCGACAAGATGACATGAGAATAATGGCCCAATCTTGTTTGAAAAAAGTACAAAAAGAAGTAATATAAAAGCACACGGGCTTTAGAACAAAGCACTGAAGTCACGTATGATTAATTAAAAAACGATCTATCTGGACACTGTGTTTGTTAGTACAAGTGAAGGGGAAAAGGCAGGAATGCGCGATATTGCCTTAAGTACGTCATGTTCCTGCCCTCTCCCTGTCACACAGTGAAGCACAGCAAGGTCACTTGCTGTGCTGCACTGCGTGACATTCTCGTAAATAGGCCCCTTAGAGACCATAAAGCCAGGATGTGCAATAACAAGGGCAAGTGGTCAAAGGCTGAAATGGGTGGGTATAAGCGTATGGGTGATATAAGGGTATGGGTAATACAATTAGAGAAATTATGCAGAATCCAGTAGAGGTTCCAGAGGAGCTTTGTTCTTGAAATTTGTGAGGTTGCAAAGCTGAGAAAATATGCACCATTCTGTATTATTTAGATTGGCAGACAAAAGGTATCCTTACTAGCAAACTGAGTTGCCAGGCACACTCTATTGCTATTAATATTATTGAAAAATCAATCTAACTGTTGAGCAAGACGCACCTGAAATACAACTAATGGGCAATGGGAACAAACCTATAGATGAGCCATGAGGATGAAGAAGACAGGGTCTGAGGTGTATAGAGCTAGGGAAGGCTCATGCCTGTTGGTTTGGGCACAGCAGCACAAACTAAAGATGTATCTAGATCCTAATCATCACAATCCCTAGACTATGATGATTTAATGTCAGTGGTGCATGAAGAGACTTCCGAAGTACAGTCCAGCAAGATAGTTCCTCAATGTATTTTATTCAACTCTGGCACTATTTAAAGGTTTTGTACACAAAATAATCAGAAAATTGGGATTTCTCCGAGGGTACACGAGGTATGCCACGAGGTATGCAATGCCCCTGTGTTAGTAAGGAAGACATTGCAAAATGAACATGAGACTTTGTGCTGAAGGGATTTTAGAAGAAACTGAGTCATTAAACAGTCTTTTAGCCATTGTAGTAGCGCACAAACCCAATGGCACGATTAGACTATGCGTAATATTGGAGACTTTTATCAAAGAGCTGCAGTTTTCACCACACTGGATCTCACCTCTTCTTACCACAAGATTGTCCTTCATGAAAAGTCCAAACCTCTTACTTCATTTATAACATAGGAGGGGTATATCCCTTTGAGAGGATGCCATTTGTCTTGATATCTGCCAATGGTATGTTTCAGCAGATAATGCACAAACAATTCAAGGGGTCAGGTAATGTAATTTACTTTCAAGATGATACTTTGGCATTTGGAAAGGACAGAAAAAAACAAAAAGACTTTCTGGTCAAAGTTCTTACCATTTTGGAAAGTAGTGGGCAAACAATCACTACAGAAAAATTTAAATTTGAGGTGATGTTGGTAGATTATTAGGTCATAGTATTAGAAGAGATGGGATAGCCCCAAAGAAAAGCCTATTAAGGAGGCTCCAGAGACAAAACTGTGCATATGAGAAGTTGGATAAAGACAAAATTAAGGTTTGTGTGGAGTGGGGAGTGTGAGAAGCAATTAATTATTATATAAAATAATAGCTAATGTACCCACACTTAGCACATTTGATACCAAGCAGAAATCCATCATCACAACAGATGCCAGTAACAAGGATAAAGGAACATTGTTGAATGAACAAGAACATTAACAGATAATAATTACATATGCTTCTAGGTCGCTTAGGTGATAGCTACAGAATGCTGGAAAAGAGACACTGGCTTGTTGGTGGAATATAGAATATTTCAGAAGGTATGTATATGGGTACCAATTTGTTGTCAAAATGGATCGGCATTCCTTGCTAGATTTATTGACAGCCAGTGAATGCAAAAGGACAACTCCTAGAGTTACTAGAAGGCAATATAAGTTGCAGGAATCCCATTTTAGGTTGAATACATAAGAGGGACTAGGAATGATCTGGCCAAATGCCTGTCTAGATAGCTAGTTTCAGAGGCTAAGAAAGAGGTTAATGTAGAGCAAAAGGAGGACAGAGTAGTGTCTATAGACAAGGTTTCACATGGTCATATCTCCTAGGAAAAATGGACGTCTGGGATAATTCTTAAGCAAGGCATGCAGCTTGCAATGGTGAGTGGAAAAAATTGCAACGAGGCAGTTAAATAACTTCGTGGGGTGATCACAACACTCCCAGGAATGTCAGTGATAAATCTCCATTTGTAAAGATAAGAGGAAGGATAGCAGTAGGTAACCTTAAACAACCATGGATGTTAGAGTTGCTCAAGAATTCATCTGTATATTCTGTTTAATTCTCAGAGCGTTTTGATATTTCCTTGAAATGTTGATTGAAGTAATCTATGTTTTGCATTAAGTCACATTTATGGAATGTCATGTGTTACAGACCACTGCTTGTAGATTTTTATCTTGGATTTTAAAATGTATTAACTTTTGTGAGCAATACTGATGAGGGGAAATGCACGGCATCCTAATAAAAATGCAAGCACAGAACATTCCCTTTCAGGCACAGTATTGCACTGGTGGCAGTTACTGCGAGTACCCTTTCAGGTATGTGGCTTGTTTGATGTGCTGCAATTAAGAATCCTACTTTTACTCACTTTGTTTGCGAGACTTCATGGATTCTTGAGGCAGCCACCCCATTCTTGTCCACTGCAAGTTTTAAGTCATCTCAAATACATACGAGGGCTGACTCTGTGGCACTACTTTGTTGGATTGTTGGTATGGCATTGTGTCATTTTTCTTTGTTAACTTATACATTTGAGTAAAAACTGCTCTTTCAAATATTTTACATACTAAGTGGCCATTAGATATAGGTCTGCAGTTTGCTGGGTTGGATGGGTGGATGTTTTTTAGCTTCGGCCTTGCACAATGTGAGCGAAGGATAGCTTCAGATAGTTTTTAGAGGTGCTGGGTCTGAAAGGGATCTTGATGGTCTGCTTGAGATGATAATGTTGTGGAATCTTTTTCTAAGAAGGTTCTGACAGTATTTAGTAGTCAACTAATGCTTTAATCTCTTTTTATTGTGGTTGGGTCATGCGTCTGCAGTATTAGCTGTGTTCTTCGTAAGGTTATTTTCTATCTTATTAACTTTTTAGATCAATTTCATGGAAATAATGTCATAGAAGGCTTGCTGTTGTGTGTTCTGTGTATTGACTCTCTAAACTGTGGAATTCTACTAGAATATTCTGGAGTTGCTTAGCAGGGCATTCAACTTCAATTTTGTGTGTAGAATAGTATTGCACTTTGTTTGTTCTGAAGGCGCTTTAAACGGCTTTATTATATCAGCTTAGCATGATTTTATCTTTTTAATAGCTTAATTTTCTACACTTGCATCGTAGTATGTTGAGCAGTGTTTTCATTCTTTTGATGTTGTCATTAATCCATGTGATTTTTTTTTGTGGTTAACCCTGGATGTGGTCTTTAAATCAGATTACCAAAGCAGAGGAGATCCAGGTGTAGAAGATGCACATATCTGAAAGTTGCATTTTTATTGGGATTCTTTCAAGATGGGGTTTTTCTACTCTCTGTGTGTGCATTTACTGCTAGTAGTTGTTGCTGTCTTTGAGGTCCTATAAATCTCATAGTACTTTGTTAAAAATCTCTATCAACTCTTGTTGAGCAAATTTAATAAAACATATAATAGGGACATTCAAGGTACAAATTTACAAAACAATTGACTTTATATGCTAGCATATCATTAACTAGTATGAAAATTGATCTTTAGTAAAACTCCTCCCATTGTATAGACAAATTACCAAGCACTCCATCTGTCCCAATAACACAGTAGCTTGAACATGAGCTTACATATCTTAATAAAGGCTGGTGTCAAATATGTACATCTACTTGAAGAAAACAGCAGGCAGTCCAAGAATTAACAAATAGAATAGTTGTTTTTCATAACACATGAACAGTTCCCATCATGATCTTTACCAATTTAATGAACAACATCGACTTCCAATGTGGGTTTACTCCTATTATCTATCTAAAACTTGCATTACACGTTTTAGCATGAAAAAATCCTTGAAGATAACAGACATTTTTATTTGTGAAGTAATCTTTAGATTGTTCCCCATGAAATATTTAGGAAAAGTTGAATATTGGCTTATATATGTGTTTCTGGAGAACAAAGGTGTTCATCTGGTGAACAGTATAATCAAGTAGATTAATTTCTTCTTTAGGCATTTGGAGCACTGTTTTCACTACTAATCACATTTAGGTAATTTGTTTGTCCAGGCAAAAAATGTATTGTTCATTATACTGTAAAACGCTGCCAGCTAAATAGGTACAATTAGTATGTCATTGCATGAATCATGGAGGATTTTAGGAAGAGGTAAATCTGCTTTCAATACTTCCAGTTCCAAACAATAAGGACTATTCCTACAAGTATCAGCAAGTCTCTTCCACACAAAACAACAGGCAATATTTTAGTATCATCCCACATGATCTGGGCCACTGGAATTATGCGATTATGCGGCTTTGGTGCTTTTCACATATTGATAGATTTGCCACATTTGACACATCATCTGCTGCATAATCTGCAGATTTTAACAAAAACAAATTATGTTTCTAGCTCAAACAGTTCAAACGTAACTAAAATTGCAGCGACACGTGTTGCCGCGCAGTGGAATGCCCTTTGCAAAGCTTGACTGGTCATCTTTCTGTTGCCTGTTGTTGTATTTAGATGTCAAATTGGTACTAATAAGGTGCAACCAATGCCCAGATAGTGTTAACAAGTGTAAAAAAGACATAATAATGAACTAGTGCTATAAAAAAATTGCCGTATCAAGCCGCATAATTTGCCTTTTGTTGCCGCATAATTTACTCAACTCTGCCACATAATCAGGCCCTCCACTTCTGCATAATTCCAGTAGCCCTGTACATGATGAAGAGTTTTCTACTGTCAGAAAGAGGCTTCCCAAATGAACAATTTAACCACTGCCCTGGTTAGGTTAGCCACTTCTTAGGCCACGGCGCTTTTAAGATCTGATTACAGACAGGTTTAGCTGGTAGACCTCATGTTAACGATAGTGTGAAAAGTACATGCAAAAAGAATTACGCAAGGGGCTTTCACTCCACCCACTTCAGCCATTGGCTTTCATGGGTTTTCCATTGTTCGCCACTGCTGGGAGGAGTTACCCATCCAGGGCATGGCATTTCATGGATTCTTACATTTCGCATTGTGCGTTCGGATTCAGGATGGTGCTCAACCAGTTTTCTTGATAGACTAAAGAAGCAACATCAGCAGCAGCCCGTGCAGGTGAGGACTGTGGGGCTGAATGGGGGGGGGTGGGGGGCGGGGCATTTCGACAGGCGACAACGAGGGAAAGTTAATTATTTATTTAATTTCCCCTCGTGGTCGTCTGTCGAATCCCCTCCCCCCCCCCCAACTCGGCCCCACAGCTCTTACCTGCAGCGGCCGCTCCTGCATGGCATACAGCTTGTAACTCAGAATCAGTGTGTGACCGTTGATGTAGTTACTTCACTGACATGATGTCATTTTTTTAATTGCTGGTTTGAGAATATTTGTGTTTAGGAAGCATGTCCCGCTAGTCTTTATGACAGGATAAGGTTATTTACTAAATCACCTTGCAATTATTATTATTTTTTTTTTACTTTGCTGTCTTGATAAGAAGTTTTTTTGTTGACAACGTAATTTTAAATCAAACTTTCTTGCAGCTGTACTGAAAAGGCGGACCCATGGTCAAACGTATCTACAGTATCCCGGAGGTCGCAGCGTCGCCCCAGGGAGCGAGCATATGGGTGGGTCAACCAGGCCTCGCGGGAGGGGAGGACAGGCTGCTAGCAGTAGCAAAGGCAGACGCTTGATGTGAACTAGAGGGTTTCCGTTTGGAGAATTTAATAACCCTAATGGGCCTGGGGGATAAACCGGGTTGGGTGGGGAGGGTTTGATGAAGAAGGAAAATGTAATCGTCTTTTTTTTACCTCCTGTCAAGGTTTCTCAACTTTTGCTTCCACACTCCTCCCCTAATGAGCTTGAAGGTAATGTCCATCATATTCTTGCAATTCTGAAAAACATTTACAAATCTACTGAAACTAAAAAGTATCTACTATACTATGCTTCTTATGCCTTTGAAGCTTACCACTGACAGCACAATCTTTATCTTCTGAATCCTTTTTATAATACTCTTCATAGCGATTATATATTCTAATGCAGTCAGTTCAACAAAGGGGCCCCTGATTCCGTATTGTTGTAGCTCAAGGGATTACTTCATTATGAAATTTTTTGTAGGACAGTTGGGAGCATCACATGCAAGGCTGTATAACGATTACCAAACACCAGCAAAAAGACAGGGCTATTAGTTTTCCATTGCATGTTTAAGAAAAGTGAAACATTGGGTGTACCAATGCTTGTTGAGTGCTCCAGCTTTTCTTTTACAAATCATATTCAGCTGTGTTAGTCAGATTGTTTCAAATAAAGTGAACCAGGACTAACTCCAAGAATGCAGTTTCTAAATGAGAATCTAGGACTAAAGCCGTGCATACTTGATGACATGGTGGCATCCCAGCGATATTAAACGATGGACTGTCCATAAATGCCAGTGGGGTAAGATTAAGAGGGCTAATAAGTTGAGACAGCAATTTACCAAACGAATGAGGAGGCAAAAGAGAGAATACAACAGATATTATGTATGTGAACTGTCAAGAAACACAATGTCAAGTTTTTAGTAACAGATCAAATCTGGATTTTACCGCAACCTAAAGTACAGACCTTCAAGCGTAATCCGGCTCAGGATAGCCATGTTTTCCCATGGACGCAATGCACTAACTACATATTTCTTTATAGTGAGACTCTATAAGGGTAAGGCTAGGCCTGCAGGTCAACATCCTTTTATATTTCCCGGAGACACAAGAAATATTTTATGAACCTGTTCTCAACCATAACTTGCTTAAAGGCATTAAATGCTGCCCTATCTCCCAAAGAAGTCTGTGCAGTCACAGCATGCCATGGGCAAAGCACTGAAAATAAACCCCTTCATGCCCACTTCCTTATTCAAGAAGCTCCTAAAGGGAAACCATTTCACTCTGCTGGTCAATGCAAAACTCCTCATTTTGGTTTCTTCAAACCACTACTTAGCAATACACTTACAATATAAACAACTGCTTACAGAACTTCGGATTACAAATGTAGGTTAACAAAGTAACAAGGGGGTGGATTCCGCAAGAGGGATGCAGGAATGACCGTGGACAGTTAGGATCTGCTGAAGAGAGGTAATATCACTGCACACACTTGCACTTAAGCACCTTATCAGGAATTCGAAATATTATACATTACACAGTGGTGGTCACGTTACAGTTAGGTCAGAGTTTCTATAGGAAGAGCGTTTTGCTCATTTTGATGCCGTTTGACGAATCTGCACAAAAATTTCCCTAAAAAAGTTCTTCCACCTTTGCTCCTTATGGAAATTTTAACCTCAATCTGTTGAGAAAAAGGGTGGTGTCACAAAACAGTGGTTTCCTATAGTAATACCCATAGGAAGCTTTGCTGTATGGAATTACATCAAATTTGGCAAAAAGTTACAATGTTAGTGAGACAGTCTGCTTTTTCCGATTTGGTGTAAATCTGTTCAGCCACTTTCAAGAAATTAGCATTTAAAGACAGGCTGGGATTGGTTATGAAGGGGTTAACGCTCAAAAAAGTTAGGTATATCTGGACAGTCGGTCTCACGGAACTCCTCAGGTACCAAACAAAGTTAAAAAATAGGGCTTCTAATTGGCTGAGGGAGCTTTTTCTCTCATCTGCCGTTTTGGTACCGTGGTACTGGTACCAGTACCACTGTACCGCATGATGTGATCGGCTTGCTCCAACTCTGAAACAAATGTTGCGACTGTCATTACAAGACTCTGTCCCAAAGTCCTGGAAAAGCCCATAAGGGGGCAGGTTGGACACACCCTGACCTCCACCCACTCCCCCACTGTCCTCTCCTCCCCCTAGCCTTGTGGAAGGTTCCCAAAGGGACACTCAATCCCCCCCCCCCTTCTACCCAGTCAAATACAAAAAAAAATGTGTGGCACCAGTACTGCAGTATCAGTACCTTGAATCGTGCTACCCAGGGTGTCACCCACAGATGTACCGTAGTAGCCTAAAAACATTTTTTTTTTTAAATAAATGGGTCTGGTTATAAACCAGACCCTGTGGTCAATCGCCACTGTGTAGGCCAATGTCTACAGTGCATTGAGCACAGGGCCAACTCTGTTGAACACTGGTGAAGGCTGTACGTATTGGGGTTCTGGGTGCAGGGATGCCCCTGAAGCCAACACCCTGCTGCCTGGGGGGGTTCAGTCAATGCTTAAGTTTGAATAGGAGCATACATAGTTAGGTATGGTAATAGGCGAGAGGAGTTGGCCTAACGGCTAGGGCGGTCGACCTCGAATCTGGGGAGCCGGGTTCGAGTCTCGGCAATGACGCTGAACATCCTATGATCCTGGGCAAATCACTTAATCTCCCCGGGCCTAACAAAAATGAATGTGTCCTCATGTAACGCAACTGGTGCTATGTAAGGCGCTCTGATACCCGATACCAGGCCAGGTCAAGTTCGGGCTATATAAAACTCTGTAAAAAAAAATAATACAATCTTAGCTCACACTAAAAAAAAATTGAAATTTACTAAAAAACAGAAGGTTAAAGTGACATTATCCTTAGCTGAAATGGATTAAAGATTAACTTTTAAAAACTACAAAAAACACTGAAATTCATGTTAGAATGTACTGAGCCACCTATAACATGCACTCCCACCATGCACTGTTATGATATGTTAAAGGACATCACTCATTACATCCTCCAGGCATTGTGACAGCATCCTATATGTAATGGTCACTTATGGAGCGCAGACATGTGACTCCATATGGGTGTCCCTGCGCTATGGGCAATCCGCAAAGGGCACAAAGGAAGCAAAAGAAGTAGCGGGCATCTTGCTAAAATAGCCATGTTTTGAGCAACTTTTTAAAAGTGGTAAAATTCTGACTGGACCGAATATCTAAAGGCAGCGTATGCCAGTGTGGAGGGGCAAGATAGGAAAAACAACGACCACGGTCGGTGGGGAGTTGCCAGTGCCACATCCGACGTTCTAATATTTCTCACAGGCTGATAAACTAACCTTTGTACATAAATAGAAAGGAACCCCGCCATACAAGACTCTGTGAGTATGGCAAAGCAGCTTGGAAATAACACATTTCCTAATGGGCAGCTAATGAAGGGCTATCAAGATTGAACCTACCGTGGTCCGGGGAAGGGGGGTTGTCAAGGGGGCAAACCAATCTAGATGCCACATTCTGTACGACTTTCAAGGACTCATTCGTTCCAACTAGACCCGAAGATATCAGGTATCAGAGCACTTTACATGAGCACCAGTTTCGTTACAGATGGACACATTCATTTTTGAGAGGCAAGGGGAGATTAAGTGATCTGCCCAGAATCACAGGATGTTGAGCGTCGTTGCTGAGACTCAAACCCAGTTCCCCAGCTTCGAGGTCAACCATGCTAGCCTTAAGGCTACATCCTCTCCCCAATAATGCACTGCCATAATGTAGCTGCCTGGTTATAAGAGCCTGAATAATTGTCCTCCTGCAATTCAGAGAAATCCAAGAAAAAAAACCTTTGTCAGCAAATTACTCCAAAACAGGCACCACTCACTAATGCAACTTGGTTTTGCATGCTGAGGTTATCGTTAAGCCGAACACCTAGATTTTTGCAACTCTTTTAGGACAGGTAGGTCTGCACAGTTCTTTAGGCCAACAATCTTCCGTCCAAATCTGAGAGTTCTTGCTGAAGAGGACAATCTATGTCTTCCCTCCAGTGAGTTGGAGGCAATTCTGCTTCATCCAGCCTGCCACAGCATGAAGACAGTCACAAAATTTGGTTCGGGTCACTTGCTAATTGTGCCCAATAGGTACCACCAACTGGGTATCATCAGCATAGGACAGAAATTCAAATCGGCAGTTTCTGAAAACCTTTGCCAAAGGGGCAACATAGAAGTTGAGTGAGACTAAATGAGGACCCCTGTGACACCCCGCAGGTGTTGGTGACCGTCATGGATTTATGCGACCATATACCAGGGTTCTCCAAACTAGGTCCTGGAGGGCCGGATCTATGCCAGATTTTTAGCATATCCACATTTAGATAAATGCAGTTATCTTAAAAATCTGGCATAGAACCGAGCCTCCAGTACCGACTTTGGAAACCCTATTATATACCAATGTCATATAGCCTTTGGATCAGGACTACATGGAAGACCGTATCAGAATCTGAGTATAGTTCTAAAAGTATAAGAACCACAGGATGTCCCTCATCTAAGATGGTCCTGATTACGCCTGTGACTGCCAAATTGATGTCTTCCGTGCTCTGTGCTGCCCTTAAACTAGGCTGAGAAAAACTCAGTATGTTGTTGGTCTCAAAAATACTGGACGATTGTTTGTTGGTTATGTTCTTCAGTATTTTATTTGGAAAGGGCAGCAGTGAGATTGGATGATAGCTTGATAACTTAGCAGCTCTGCAGTAGATTTCTTAAGTGCGGGGAGCACATTAGCTCATTTCAAGCGGATCATCAGGAGATCTAGACTTGACTGAGGCAATAAAACCACTGACTTCCTCTAAAGTGACTCTGGCATACCTCCCCAAACTAAGAGAGTCTCTAGGTGGTGTAGAACAGCATGAAAACACCAAAAAGGTGGATGGTGGGTCTGTATGGCTTCTAAGATTGTCATAGATTTTGACAACCTCATCATGGAAAAATGAAGTTAAGATTTCACATATACTGCTTGAGGACTTGGAGTAATTCAGTACGATACAGCTATGGCCAATTTTCTATCACCCATTACACAATAATGGATATAAACTTTGATCACGTACTGAAATTATAGAATATCTGTAAAGTCACCCACATTTGCTGGATGCTACCCTCTTTTTACTGATATTCACCAACTTAACTAACAAAATGCCCCCATATCCTTTAATACCCCCTCCCTTTTAAACACTGAACACCCTCCAAAAAAAGAGTTCATACTCTGGTCACCTCAAAAGGATAACCCTCTTAAAGACTTTCCCAAGACCTGCCAATTTAAGTGAAAAGGGTGACCGGTATGCATTAGCCCTGACAAGACATCTGGCAGGCCCTATGGACAGCCCTCGTAGTTTGCTAAAATACACTGCACTTTCTGGAGATGAGCAAAATGGCATACAACATTAAAGCCATGCTTACACCTCGTACCCTAAGGTAACTATAACTCGCGCCCTCACCATGCACTGCTAATTACCTCACATATTACATCACTTATGCCATCTTCTATGATATCATTGATAATATAATTGCAACATTTGCAGAGAAATTATTGACGAGAAAACTGTGCATGGCGAAGGCACAAGTTATAGTTACCTTAGGGCACGAATTATAGTTTCTTGAGATAACTACAACTGGTGAATTTCAGTGGTTTTGTTAGTTTAAACAGTATATTTTGACTGACATTTTCACCTTGCTATAACATCCCTTTAACCTTTTTTTTCAGCGTGTATAACATATATTTATATATATATATATATATTCACTGAAAAAAACATAGTTTTCACACATGTTATAGTTAGCGGAAATTTTAATCATAAAAAACCATTGAAATTCCCCCGTTATAGTTAGTTCAGGCAACTATAACTCACGCAACCGCAATCCTCTGCTGATGACATATGTGTCTTTATGAAAAAAAAATATTTGCAATATATGTATAGCTAAAATTTAATGGAAGAAGACATGGGCAAATAAGTGTCTAAATACAGTATTAGCATCAGCAGAGGATTGCGGTTGCGTGAGTTATAGTTGCCTGCACTAACTATAATGGGGGAATTTCAATGGTTTTTTATGATTAAAATTTCCGCTAACTATAACATGTGTGAAACCTATGGTTTTTTCAGTGAATTTGCAAGGTTTTTTAAATGCTAATTCCTAACTATAACGTGTGTGAAACCTATGGTTTTTTCAGTGAATTTGTACGGTTTTTTAAATGCTAAGTTACTTTACGCCATTCGTGGCGTGCGCGCCCAGTTAACGCAGTTCGTTCCGTGCGCGCACGGTGCGCTTCGCGCACCGTGCGCCCACTTTACGCAGTTAGTGCCGTGCACGCACGGTGCGCTGCGCGCACCGCGTGCCCACGTTACGCGGCATGGGCCATGTACGCACGATGCGCTTCGCGCACCGTGCGCACATGGAGGACATATTATGCGCTTCGTTGTGAAAGGTAAACATTTATGTTTTCATTTGAAGATCATATACCATGCACAAAAGGTGCACTTCAGGCGCCTTTTGCACATCGGGGTGGGGATAGTGTGAATAGTTTTTTTTTTTTATTAATTTTTACCGTACGCGTACGGTAAGCATAATCGACGATTTTTTGAAAAAAAATACAATTGAATTTTTGGCCTTGGGGGTTCTTTGGGGACACCATCATCAATGCTAGGTGGTTAGGAACTGAATACATTGACCCTTTAGATGTTTTTTGCCTTTGTTTTTGCTGCCTCACTCAGAGTGCGAGAGAGAAAATGGCGGCCGCCGCTTCCTGGTTTCGACCGATTCGAATGTTTACTTAGATCTAACAGCCAATCAGAATCGCGCTCGCGCACGGCACCGTACGCGTACGGTAAGCTTACCGTAAGCGCACGGTAAGCGCACCGTAAGCTGCCACAGATATATATATTGATTTAAATGCTATTTTCTCAGGATCTACTGAACAGATTTACACCAAACCTACAAAAGGCACTTCCTTGACCTGAGGACTACCTCTCTGCCAAATTTCAAGTAACTCTGTTCAGCCGTTCGGGCTGTAGCTGTGTCTAAAGGTCCTATGGAAAAATGCATGGGAAAAACGCGTTTTGGGACCCCCCTTTTTTCTCAGCCCCCGCTTGACGAATCCCCCCGAGACTTTCAGGGTAGGAGCGGAGCGTAGCACCCCACCTATTTTGAAAACTTCGCGAGGATTCGTCGACCGGCGCCAAAGTTATTCCAAATAGAATGTTGCGGATTTCCTATGGAAACAGGGTCCTAACTATAACTATCTACTGGCGGCCGCCAGTAGATAATATATATTATACACTTTCATATACACATACACACTCCAATATGGAGGGGGAAAAAAAAAACCTCAATGGCAGTCTCCAACTGGGTAGTTCTAGTTAGGGTCACATTTCCATAAAAATGTAGTTGTGTTTTTGGTTTGCTAATAACTTTGACACCGTTGGAAGAATCTTTGCAAAACTTTCCCAAAAAAAGTATCATCCACCTCAGCTGTTTCCTGGAAGGTTTTTGGTGATCCGTCAAGCGGGGACCGAGAAAAAGGGAGAGGAGTCCTAAACACGTTTTCCCCATGCAATTTTCCATGGGAACTTTAGACATAATTGCAGCCAAAATGGCTGAACAGAATTAAATCAAAATTGACAGAAAACTAGATCTTCACAAAGAAAGCATGGTTTTCATGATTTTGTGTAAATCCTTTCAGTATTTTTCAAGAAAATAAGGTTCCAAATGTATGCATATTTCATGCCGGGAGGATTCGAGGACACGACAAATGAAAAGATAATATCTGATCTGCTGTCACAGCAACAAAGATGCTGCGGCAGCCATATGAGGACTTGGGGACCCGTCACTGTGACCTGAAATAAAAACTTCAAAAAACATATCGCTGGCAGGGTAGGGATACCTGGCTCCCCAGGGCACCACCATAACCATTTATTTTTAAGAGTACCGTGGATCCACAGTATACTTTGAAAAAATAAAAAGGGGAGGCACTGGTGAGACTGCTTCTGAAGTACTGTGCCCTGGTTTGGGCTACATTTTCAGAATGGTAAATGAAGAACGCACTCAGATACCGGAATGTAAAAGTAGCAGAGGTCATCCAGGAGAAGAGATGTGTGCACTATTTGAGAATATGATTAACAATCTGAGAGTTTCTAAAGGTGATAAAAACAAGTGAAGCATCTTTTCATCGAAAAATATTCCATGGGCTAAAGAAGAAAATGTGGTTTTAGACGGTTGTGTGGTAGCTCCATGGACATCAAATCGCCAAAACGCGAGGTGTAGCAGAAGTGACAAAGCGTCATTTGACCCTTCACCTGCCCCTTTGACACCAGAAGCCTCTCAGTAGTCTTAATGGGTGCTGAGGAGCTGGGGAAGGGGCAAGGTAAGAGAACCACAAAAGGTCAATCTGGTTTTTAGTGCCCTGGTTACATTCTCTTCCTACCACAACATCAAAGGCCTCTAATAGAGGTTTAGGAAGGCCAGGGCGATGGGTACCAAAGGGCAAGAGAGGGGTAGGGGTTGCTACCCCCAGAGACCACTAAATGATGTCCATGCGTAGCTGTGAAACAAAATTGCAAATCCAATTTTATATATATAATCCATGCAATCGTCTCATGTAGTAAAGACAAAATCAAATTTGGAGCACAATTCCGTGGTATCCCCTTCACAGAAGGCACCACCTTAAAAATTCACCCCAACACACATCTATGAATTCCAGCTTACCTCATAAAATCTCAGTCCTGGGGTCCAAGTGTCACCTGTGCCACTCATTTCTGAATGTCAAAAGACCTCTGCAAATCCCAGACCATCGCATTTCAAGCGCTGCACTGTGAAGCACTATGGCCGACTACAGACAGACTCCATGCTGCGGCAGCTTGAAGAGCAAAAAACTGCTTCAACACAGCGTTGTAAGCTGTGCAGCATGGAGGGCAGTGGGGCACATATGCAAACATCCAAAGCAGCGGTCAGCAGCAGGCTGAGTTTGCAGAGCTGAAAATATACGCAATACTTAAGAGGCTCCAGAGGTATGAAAAATCACCACATTCATTTATGAAGACAAGACCGTAGTTACCCAAACAAAATAAATGCACATTGTTCCTCCTGCAATAGGTTGTGGCCTCGCATAGAATGGAACATTCCTGCGCATAGGCATGACTGACAAATGTTGAATTGTTAACTAGAAAGAATCTCGCATCCGCTCAAGGTGCACCCACAGACTGTGCGTTTGGTCCCTTTAGAGTTTTGACCTGCTATGGTCTGAGGCCTGCTGAACAGGCTGCAGGCCATGTGCTTGTTTAAAATGGCTTACCATCTTCTTCTAATACAGTCACTGTATAACATGGACATGTGAAAATAAATTATACCAACTAGGTATTCCATGTCCAAAAGAAAAATTACCTGGTGACCATGGGATGTAAAGATTACAAAATCATTATTATAGATTTCTCTCCATTATAAGGCACAAGTGCAAAAAGCACAAAAGAAAGTGGAGGGGCACCACACAAAGCCAATTTTTCACCCACATCTGTGGGCTTCTCAAGCAGAAAATGGGGCGGGTCTGAAATTAGGAGGGCCGCAAAGTTGCAACTAAGAGGTGTGAAATTGTGATAGGCAGGCGCTACAAATAGGTTGTACGTGTAGAGGGACAACCCCACCTAGTCATGCGTGTACTTGTGTTATTGGACTAGAGAGTGTGTGGCTTATCGCCAATGGCCTAGCACTGTAGAACATGGGGCTTGTCAAACACAACTTGCTAGTATAGGGCAATTTTGAAACCAAGCAGCTGCCTGTGAGCCCTTTATAATCCCCACCAGGTACACTCCCAATTTCAAATACCCACTTCTTACCACATGTAGGTTACTGGCGGCTATTGAGATGACGTCCCAAATTGAAGAAACAACACAAAGTATGCTCCTAGGTCTGTAATACCGAGCTACAAGGAAAATGCGCCTCCTGAAGCAGATAACTAGCTCAGGAATCATCAGAAGGGACAAAATGATCTTGTTTGTCCCGGTCAATTTACAAGAGAACATCACTCCGACTGACCCGGTTCTGAAGGCAACAAGGGCTGCTCGTGTGCAGAGGAACTAAGGCTCATTCAAGCTCTTAAACTTGAACTTTTTTCATTGTAGAAAGGCCTTATCTCCAACCCAACACTAAGCCAATGGCATTTTTAAATAAGTATTTTATTATAGGAAGATCTCCAGTCACGGTCAGGTGAGTTATGCAAATTGTGCCCCCTGTGTACCAGATTGGTTTCTGAAACATCTGTAATTGTTACTTCTTGATGCAATATCTCTTTTAAGGATAGTTTCGCTTGTTGTATAGCATTTTACAATTAATTTCAATGCTTTTTAAATTCTATATTTATGCTGCTATGGATGTGAAATCCTTTATTCATTAAATTACACGAAAGCTGTTGTGTGCCCAAAGCAACCCTCTGCTGGACATCTTCGAGATTAAAGATTGTATTTGTGTAAGAACTGTAATGTTAGACTGATAAAAATGTATGGAGAGCATTAATGTTCTTTTATTTGATTAATGGTGTGATTTCCATTATTTAAAAGTTATGCAAACTGTGCAATAAAGTGAGCTGAAAATATTTCGAAGTAATTATAGCTTTCTATTGGTAGCAGCTTTTAACACCAATTTCACGTGCTTTATAGCTTTAGGAATACCATTCTGAAATCGGAAACCAGGATTGATGACATACTTTAGAAATAAAGTTATGAGAGGGTAAAGGTATCTTGTCACAAACACAACTCGGGCGAATTCCCAGAGGTAGGTGGAAGGAGAACCTTATTGAGGAATGCAGATGATATTGAGTGGGAGTCCCCTCTCTTACTTTTCCCAAGGCCCAGGAGAGGGGGGAGCAATACATGAAGGAAAGTGGAGCCTCTGCCAGGACATGGCTAGCAGGTTTGAAGTCCCACATTTCTCTTCGTCCACTGGGGTCCCTGCTTGCCTCACTCTCCTCCAGTTGCGGTAGGGTCCTCCCTGCTGCTCTCCTAGGAGGTACGGAATTCATTTATTTTAACTGCTTTATATAGCGCCGCAGTTCCAGAAGGTATTGGTGTGCTTTAGAATGAATGATATTAAAATACAGAAGAACATACTGGGAAAACTATATTGAAAAAGCACAGAGATGGGAAGGGTCAGAAGCAATTTGAGTAGAAAAATGATGAGGTGTGAGGAATGTTGGTTGATGCACAAATTATGAACCATTAGCCTACTTTAGGTACAATCAAAATAGGTGAGGTTTTAGATTGTTTTTTGTAACGCAGCAATGTCAGTTGGGTGTTTATAGACCTGCACAAAGTTCCGGATTGAAGCTGCTGTACCAGACAACAGCTTTGTGCAAGGGAAACACGTTTTGAGACTTCCAGAATCCAGATGAAGTGATCATTTGCTTCTGAGGACATATCATAAATCTGTCAGATATGATGGATTCTTTAAGAGTGCCTAGAAGCTAAACATCTCAAGTACAGAGGAAGTCTGCAGCCTTTTAGAAAGAATGTCAGCTGCCAGCCTTGGTGGAGGACTGCCGTGACTTGGGTAGCCATGGCTCACCTGTTTGGTGGTCCAACGTAAGCTGTGCTTAAAAGGTGCGGGTTGTATTAGACCCAGCCCTGAAGCACTCATCATTGTCATCCATTTGGTACGGCTACTATCAATGGAGATCCATTGTGCATTTTTATTGTACTGAAAAAATAACTTTTGAGGGTATCCAAGTAACAGCTGAAAGAATCTTCTGGCTTCAACTTAAGAAAAAAGCAATATAACATCTGGGAAATGATTTGCCCAGTTTACAGAAACATTATCTCAGCACAAGCCTCTGAAACCCATCAAGCCCCAGTCAAACCAGCAACATCACATTCATCTGCTGGGCCAGCAAGAGTTCAAGGTAATCAGCCACTTAAGAACTGACCAATGGAGGGGAGGGAAGAAGGGGTGTATAACGCACCACACCTCAGCAGTCGAATGGCATCATTATCCCGAAGGAGTATTTGCCGGTGTATTTTCTTCCCACTGCGGACTCCTCCATGGCACAGATCACCTTATAAAAACTTTACTGGATATAGCATTCAGCATCATCTCGCCTGACAACTGCTTGCCCCATACAAAAACAGACTAGATCAGAAGATAAAATCCCAGACCCTCCAGGAACCCCAAATTCAATCTGACAATAAGCATTTGCAGTTGGGAATGTGAGCTCACATCCCACTGAAATCCTACAAGAGTGTGTCTTAGCTCACATCCCTTTTTTTGACATTGTGCAGTTTTTGAACATTGGTTGCTACCAATTTTTTTTTATTTCTTAAATTATTTTTGACCCTTTATCCACATTATTTCCATTTTTGCAGATTGGTTACGATCTCTAAGTTCTTTACTTCATAACTATATTGTTGTCTGAAAAGTCCCAAGACCGCACCCCACTCACATGTCTCTGAAAAGTGCACCTGGGGCTTGGTGATGCTAGTGAAAGTGCGATACAGAGGACCGTCTTAAGGGAAAGAGTGGTCTACCCTTGACCCAGTGGTGTGAAAGCTCGATCACAGCTCGCTTCAAGACCATGGATGCTCCCTCCCTTGGCCTGCTAACTGGTTTCCCTGCCATATCAAAATATTCACTTGCTACCAGGCATATGAGAAATGTGGCATAAAAATTTACAAATTAAGGTTGGTTCCTGGTAGCTCGAAGCAAATATAGGCAGCAACTGGAAATACCAAAATTTCACAGAGCTTCCTTTCCGAACCAGACGTTGCCCAAGCTGGTGTTTTTTGGCAGGGGAACATTCATCTGCATACATTTTTACCTCTCTGTGCATAGCTAGGTAATCTGTAAAATATAATCTGAAATATTCTTACCAGGGAACAAGACTTGCTTTGCTTTTTTTTACCTTCTTCTTTAATTATTACTTTATTTTTCTTTGCAGCGTCCTCTCCCAACCCCCATTTTAAATTTGTATATCTATGTTTTTAATACACCAGTCTACTGCATTACTTTTGTTCCACATGTCCAAATAAAAAAATAAATAAACAAATGAGTGTTCCTGCTATATCCTCCAATGATACTCAGAAATTATAAAGGGCTGAGTGGGTCCACTTGGATCCAGACCTATGGCTGGGTTGGATTAAAGGTTTAGCAGGTGCAATCTCAAAGTGGTGTTCTGCTGTCTGTCTTTCTTGTAGCAGAGATTACAACGTCTTTTTGTTTTTTTTAATTGGACGAAATAACGTGATGTTTTGTGTATTTCTAAAGCAGACGTCACAGGTTGACTCCTTATTATATGTTCAATGTGATCTTGTCAGTCGTCTCTGCATTTTTATCTGATGCCGTCACAGGATGACGTTTTTACAGTAAGAAGCATGCTCGAAATGCAATAGGACACTGTGAGAGCAAACTTTGCCCATCCAGAATCCGTGTAACTTAGCCCAGATCAGTATAAAATATTAATCCACGCCAGTATACATTATATGTCACACAATTTAAGATTACATGCTACCAAGTATAGAGATCAAGTTCGTCGCATCTTATACTTAAAAATATATTTTTTAGATAATTTCACAAAAGTAAGTATAAAACGTATCAAACATTTTTAATCATGCAAATAAACATGTACGCCCTTGACCACAGGGATAAATGATTCTGTGATTTCAAAAGCAGTATATTGTACAAGAACTGGAGAGACAATTTTAAAAACAAATTTTGTGTAAACAATTCTTTACTTTACTGTCATTTTTATTGCGTTAATTTTCGATATTGTTTCAAAATGGTATAACTTAATTTAAAGGAAGTTAACAAAGTAAACACCCAGTTTAATCGAGACTTAATTATAGCGTAAGGCATCTCATTGATTTGTGCGCTCACCTGAGATGTATATACCATTGGTAGGCAGGATGTTCGAATCCCGGCCACGCTGACTCAGCCTTTCACGCTGCCACGGTCAATAGGAGCCCCATTTTCGATTGGATAATAATTCCATATACAATGTTTATATAAAGCGCTATATAGATTATTATTTCGCGTTGGTTATGGCTCTTTCAAAACCGTAATATAAAAGAGAGTACAGCAAAGCCACCAAAGGATGCAACACTAGAACTCTGCAGAGGCGGGAAATGTGCACGTGGCACCCTCCTTGAATGGCAGTAGCTGTCAGAGTAAGCTTCAGACGTGTGCTGCCACTGGCGCTGCAGTCTAAATGCACTATTGTAGTATATTGCACGGGAGGGAAACATTCTGGGCTTTGAATTTTGATAAGTGAAACGCGGGTTTTTCAACGTGTGACCATCTGAGGGGCCAATGTTCCCCCTTAGGCCATGTCAAGTTTCTTGATTAATTGGTTGGGAAAAAGTTGGAAGTGAGATTTGTGGCACTAGGAGGAGGGAGATGTAGAAGGGGAGGGGTCTGGTGTTCCTTATAATACATTCGAAATGCTGTAGTGCTGTTAGTTTCTTTGCAGCAAAAGGTGTTTGCCTCGTCCTTAAACCTCTTGAGCTAAATAGGGTAACGATAGCTTGGCACGTAAGTCATTTCAAAAGAAAAAAAAAATCTGTTGACATGTTCTAAATAGAAATAAACTTGAAAAGCAGAAATACAATTGTACTTCCACCTGTGGATAGTGTAAGAAAATTGCAGCTTTGCTCCACCATGGGGAGTGCAAAACCAGCAACATTGTGTTAAATTCTTAGGCCTGATGATGGCCATATTCCAGAGTCAGATGAATACTACAGAGAAACATACTGACATCGCCTTTTGAGGACTATAGGTAGCTAACAAACCTGTTCATCAAACCAAAGAGGAAATAATGTATATATGAATAATTGTCAAGTAATCTAAGATTAGAAGAAAAGGTTAATTTGTAGCATGTCCACAGGTACAAAATATCCAGGATCCCCAAATACTGCCTTTTTCCAAAGTCAGATTTTATACAACATATTTTCCTAAAAGTACATACTCTATTATTTCTCCTTATCTGTAATTTACAACCCAACCACAGTACTTAACTGAATCTTGAGAAATGGAAGACAGAGGCGAGGGAGAAACTGGGAGAGATAAGAGTGAAACAGGTGAGACGGCAAGAGATGCTGATGAGGCGAAGGGAGTAGAGCCAGCTTTAGCGCGGTTGCTGCCCAGTGCAACAATCATTTTTGGCGCCACCCCATGACCTCCTCGGATTTCCTCATGACCACCGGGCAAAAGTGCACCTCATCTCGCCATAGCCCCTCGCTCACATACATTTAATTTGTTTTTAAGCGCTGGTAAAGGCTGGCTTTACTAATAAGAATGTATATCTACCCAAACAAATCCTTTTTAGCAACATTAGGAATAGATCATGAAAGACTGGGAAAAACCATAACGTTGCGACCTATTGTATGCAGTTTGCATGCAGCTCTTTGAGGACAGTTTGCAACAGTCACTGTTCTGTATTAGGGTTGTATTTTATGAACCTTGCTAACAAAAGGATCTCTTTGACAAAAGCACTAATCCACTCAGCTAGCCACATAAACTACAGATCTGTGATCTGCACCGTAAGAGTTTTTTTACAGCAGGCATATTAACCCTCTGTGCTACTTTATGGCAAGTGAAAACGGCCACTAGACAAAACTCTGATCTCGGTCTCTAGCAGAAACATTAATCACAAGAGTTATCTTGACATTTTTATTGCTGCCTGAAAACTGAACGCACAAGTAACTTTGCAGCAGGTGTTTTAAATCATAGGTTTTTGCTAAAAACAGCGCCCCCTCCCTAGGTCAGCGCCCAGTGCGGCCGCACCAGTCACACTGCCCTAAAGCCGGCCCTGGAGGGCAGGACCATGAGAGAGCTGAAAGAAATGGAGAAAAACTGGAAACATTTTGCGAATGTGCAAAGCCGGTATCTTTAAGCAGGACTGTATCCCTTGTCCTTCCCGCCCTCTGCTGCTGCAGTGGGCCCACACATTTGAACTACCACTAACCCCCTGAATCACAGCTTGCAGGGGCTCCGGGTTCATACAGAACACTGAGGGTGGCTTTGACACGTTACCTGCAGCGGCCGTGGATGGAAAAGAGGCTCAGGAATGAACTACTGGCAACCGCTGGATTCCCCTCCTCCCACCCTGACTATGGCACAGCATCCCAGCCAGCGCGTGGCTGTCTTCACACGGGGGTCTCTTTTCGGGGGTTGCAAGTGCCCATAGGCAGAAGTCTATAACTTGCACTTGCTGGTGCTTGGAAAGGGTCACTACTGAGAATGGGGGCGAGCCCTTCTGCTGGGAAAGGCAACGCTGGTGCGTAACCCGGGCCCCACACTGTACCTAGGAGAGGGTCTCCCTGCTGGGGGTGGCTGGGCCCCTTGGGCGCCACTGTCTCGAGTATTTGCTTGCCCTCGGGGGGGGGGGGGGGGCCTCGTTTCAGAAAAGAGTAGTTCTTCAGCCAGCTGTATTATCTTCGCCCCACAGGCAATGCTTTAAGTGTGCAGATACTACCGGATGCGGAGTACCTGCACCTTAATTTGAAAGGGGGAGTACCTGCATTTCTCAGCATTACTGCAATCCATTTAATGGGAGTACTGGCACTTCTAGGAGCAGAGAAGTACTCTCGACAGAGAGGCCCTGCTCGAGAACAGATAATACTGCTGGAAATGGTGGGGCTCAGGGGAGAAAGGCTCTCCCTGGGAGAGGACCCCTCTCCCGGCAGAGGTGAGGTCTCATCGGTTGCAGCATCACCTAGAGTCCTAGACAGAGCTGCCACTGGGGAAGTCCTGGGTAAAAACACTGACTGCCCTCGAACAGGGCCCCTCTGCTGGGACTAGCAGTCCCCGGGTAGCCACATATGCGTTCCCTGCTGGGGGTATCCAGCACCGCCCTGCTCTCTTACCTGCACCTGGCTGCTGTCCTGCTCAGACTCCGAGGCGGCGCTGGCAGCTCCCCGTTGGAAGATGCTGCCCGAGACCCGTGCCCCGGCCATGCCGCTGCAGGGGTGGCGGTCCCCGCATGGAGCAGGAGTCCGGCCTCCGCGGTGGGGCTCCGGGCACCGGCCCCAGGTTCTGGTGCAGGTGAGTGTCTCGCGGCGGTGGAGCAGCCCTGGTCGCGCGCTGCACCTGCTCCCCGGACTCTGCCCTGGTGCTGGTGCCGCTCCTCGCCTCTCCCACGCGGCCGTGGACTCACCTCGCGCCGCTTCTGGGAATCCCGGTCCAGCGCGGCGACGCTTTCGCGAAGTCACGTGCCCCGGCCGCCTGAAACTGCGCTGGGGAACTTGCAAGAAACCTCAGGGTGACAGGGGCTGGTGACTGGGAACCGAGAGCTGGGAGCGGACCCGCTGAAGCCCCACAGCTAGAGCCTGACTCACACCCCGGGGACCTCCCGAGAAGGACGCCCGGCCGTGCACGCAAACCAAACGCCGATGTGCGCCTTAACACGCAGCATCTTGAGGCGTGCACGGCTGCGCGCAACTTTTCAAAGCTTGTAAGAGGAATTTACTCAGCCAACTTGACCTTTATTGAAAAGAAGTGACACATTTGGGAGCAGTGGCAGCGCTCAACAATCTGAACAGATGCAGCGCAAGAGCAACACTTGAACAGCAGCTGGTGCGCACGTATTGAAAACAGTCCGACTGTTTTCAATACGTGCGCACCAGATGCTGTACGACTGGCAACCAAAAGCAGTCTTGGCAAATGTTATATTCTGATAAATGGTGTACTGTTATTTTAAATGTGTGCGTAGCCATGTTTGTGCATGCGCTATGTTATTACTTGTATATGGTTCCATGTTCTGGAAGGGGGCTGGGGAGAGTATTCTAACTGTTTGGCAGTTGTATGTGGAGCTGCCTGCCATGAAGACGTTATCGTGCTGTTGACAATAAATTTAACTTTATTTGACTTGCAAGTGTCAGAACTTAACATTGGCGACGAGTTAAAGCTCCTTCAGGACAGCACGGGAGAAGGAGTGTTTAGAGGACCCAAAGAAGACGGAAAAGAAGGAAAAGGAAAATTTAAAAGAGAAAAAAAAAAGAGAGAAAAAGAAGAACGGTGAGCAACGAAGTAGCGTGTGCTTACTGTACGTTGTCCTGTGGTTCCGGGTGTGAAGATTGAAGTAGAGGAGTGTTTTTGCGGTATTTAAAACAAGCGCGAGGAAGACCAAGCGGCAGGATTCGGATGTGCGCGCTGTGACAGAGCGAGGAAGACGAAGCGGCAGGATTATGATGCGCACGCTGTGACGGCCTACGTGAGCGTGGTGAGTCATGCGGGTGCCATAGCAACGGGAACAATCAAGCAGAACTACGCTTTGACGTGGAGTCACATGTTCGACGAAGAGAGTGAACAGTGACTATGGCAACGTGTAAACAAATTGACGGCGAGCTAAGCAGGATGCTGCGCGTTATGTGAAATATTAAAAAAAAAAAAGGAAAACAATAGACTCAGTGTTCCACAAAGGAAATATAAAGAGTGAAAAGGATGTGCATGGTTCTGGGCCAATAGAGCAGCACAAAGAGAAGAGTGAGTGGTGTACAACAAAAAGGAAGTGTGTAAACAGCTATAGTGGTGCAAAATAAACGGGGGAAAAATAAATAAGCAAATATTTTAAATAAAAAAAAATGCAATTTGATCCTCCAGCAAAATTTCTACAAAACAAAGGAGACCCACCTTTACCGTGGATCAGATGGAAAGAGGAATTTTTGACTTACATGAAAGCCATTGATGGGGAAAGAATGGGCGCAGAAAGGAAGAAAAGTATACTTTTACATTGCTTAGGCTCGGAGGGACAAGACGTGTTCAGGGCTTTACCACAGATTACATCTCAGGAAGGGCACGAGAACATAAATGTATATACAGAAGCGTTATTGAGGATGGAAAAGAGATTTAAACCTACCACAAGTATTGCTCTCAACAGGTTTAAATTTTATACGAGAGCACAAAAAGAAGAGGAGTCATTCGATGATTTTCTGACAGGTTTAAGATCCCTATGCATGAAGTGTAATTTTGGAACTATGGCAGATGAGATGATTAGAGATCAAATAATAGTACATGTAAAGAACAAGAAGATTCAGGAAAGTTTGTGGGTATTGGGTGACCCGAAACTTTCTGAGACTATAGCTACAGCCAAAGCTTTGGAACAGTCTGAGAAATGGATGAAAACTGTCAGACAATGTGAAGCAAAAAAAGAGAGCGTGGAAGAAGTGTGTGCGGTAAAAAACAAAGATGAACATAAGCAGGAGAATGTTCAACAGAAAGTTGTGGCGAACAGATCTTATGGAAATAGTGGGAACAGACAAGGAGATAATTTTGGAGGTCAACATGTGTGTTATAAGTGTGGTAGCAGATCGCACATGGCAAATTTTTATGGATGTCCTGCAAGAAACAGAGAATGCAGGAAGTGTGGAAGAACGGGACATTTCAGCAACGTGTGTAGAGACTACAGGAAACCTGTTCCATTTCCACGCGGGACAATATCTACTGTGTCAGAAAAAAGAGATGTCCAGGGTGTAATGAGTCAAGAAGAAAACTGTGAATATGAAAGAGGCTTTGTAGTATCAATCATTAACGGAGGCGAAGTTTTAATTGATCCTCCTAAATGCACAGTAATAATTCTTGGAGAAGAATTACATCTCATGGCTGACTCTGGCTCACCTTGGACAATCATAACAAAAAAATATTGGTTAGAGAAGTTGAGTACAGTGTGCAAAGGGAAAGTGTTACATAGTAGTGACATTATTGCAGAAAGTTTTGATGGAACTAGGATTGACATGGAAGGTTACTTTAATGTTACTATAACTTTCAAAAACAGATGTGTTGACATCAAGTTGTACATTGCAGTAAAAGGAGTGAATGTGTTGGGTTGGCGCGATCAATGGAAGTTAGGTGTTATACTAAACCCACGGGCAAAAGAAGCTGTCATTTTAGATGAAAATTGGTCAACTGGGAGAATAGCGGTGCTAGAGAGTGAAGATAAAATCACAAGGTTAATGGAAAAATATAAAAGTGTGTTCAGTGATAAGTTAGGTAGACTTAGGAACTTTGAACACAAAATTATTTTGAAGGAGAATGCTCGACCTGTGAAACAGAAACTCAGAGGTGTTCCCATAAATGTAAGGGAGGAATTAAGGAATGTGTTGAAAGATCTTACCAGTGAAGGGGTGATTGAGGAGATTGAGTCATCGGAATGGGTTTCACCCATTGTTTTAGTACGGAAGACGGATAAAAATTTGAGAGTATGCATTGATTTGAGAGCTTTGAATGAAAACATAGTTGTAGATTGTCATCCTCTGCCCAACATAAATGAAGTTGTATCTATGTTAGAAGGGGCAAATGTTTTCTCGACATTGGATTTAAGATCGGCTTATCACCAGATCTGTTTATCTGACGAATCTAAGAATTATACAGCCTTTATTACACCTCAAGGTTTGTTTAGGTACACTAGAATGCCGTTTGGTTTGGCTTCGGCTGCCTCTGTGTTCCAAAGAGTTATGTTCCATATTTTTAGAGACATTGATCAGTTTGTAAAATGTTTTCAGGATGATATCCTTATATTTTCAAAGAATGAGAATGAACATGAGAAGCATTTAATTGAAGTATTTGAACGTTTAGGTAAACATGGTCTTACCTTGAAGGGACATAAATGCAAACTGTTTAAGAAGTCAGTAGAATATTTAGGGCACACCTTATCAGGTGATGGGGTGGTTCCAAAAAAAACAAATGTAGAAGCAATTTTAAATGCCCCTGCTCCGGTTAACAAAGAGCAATTACTCAGTTTTGCAGGCATGTGCGAATATTACAGCAAGTTTGTAGAAAATTTTGCATGTAAAATGGAACCTCTTAGACAATTGTTAAGGAAGAATGCAAATTATGATTGGTCAAATAGTCAGGAGAAGGCTTTTAAGGCTATCAAGGAAGAGATCGTTAATGCTCCAACTTTGAAACCTTTTTGTTTAAAGAAAGAATGTATTATTACTGTCGACGCCAGTTTGTATGGCATTGGGGGAGTTCTTTCACAAAAGAGTGGTAAGGAGGAATGGAATGTAGCATTTGCTTCAAGGACGTTGAATGAGTCAGAAAGGAAATATGCGGTTATTGAAAGAGAGCTTCTTGCTTGTGTGTGGGCTGTAGAGCATTATAAGCTTTATGTGTGGGGCAGCAAATTTACATTGAGGACTGACCATAAACCTTTGGTCAACATTTTGTCTCCTGGTGGTGGGTGGAATTCTACTGCCAGAATAGCTAGATTGTCATCGAGGCTTCAGGAATATAATTTTCAGACTGAGTATGTCCCGGGCAAGAAAAATGTTACTGCTGATTGTTTGTCAAGGTTACCATGTGCAGACAATTTAGTGTGTGTTGTTAAGGAATCTGATTTTGTTCTTTGTGTCAGTGATATTATGCCTTCACAGTTTGTTGAAATTACTGAGTCTGTGTGGAATGAAGCGGTCAGCAATGATCAGGTTTTGCTTAAAGTAAAAAAATTTGTTGTGGAAGGTTGGCCGAGGAAACAGCAGATTTGTTCTGAATTATTGCCATACTTTAATGTGTCTGAAGAATTAGAATTAGAAGGGGAGATCTTATTCAAGAGTAACAAATGTATACCTCCTAGAGGTGTACAGGATTTGATTCTGAAAATTGCCCATAAGACACATCCAGGGATATCATCCATGAAACGGCTTGTGAGGAATTTTTTTTGGTGGCCTGGCATGGACAGGTTGATTGATCGTATGGTTAGGGAATGTGAATTTTGTGTATCCAGTGATAGAATGTTGAGTGTGCATATTCCTCCGTTAAGGATGGTGGAATGGCCTAGAGAACCGTGGAGAAAATTAGCTTTTGACATTTCGGGCCCGTTTAATATCTTGCCGGAAGCGTTCAGATTCGCTTTGGTATTAGTGGATTACCATTCTAAATGGCCCGAAGTGAAGTTTGTACCTAAGGTTACGACCAGTACTGTTATAAATTTTCTAAGGGAAATTTTTGCACGTGAAGGTTGTCCTTCTTGTATTGTCACTGACAATGGGGTGCAATTAATTTCGTCAGAAATGAAGTCTTTTGTAAATGAGTGTGGCATCAAACATGTTTTTACATCTGTTTATGGGCCACATGAAAATGGCCAGGTTGAGCGTTTCAACCGAGTGTTGAAGAATTTTGTTTCTGAAGCTGTCAAAAGTGGGGGAAATTGGTTGCATTTGGTAAGAGAAAAACTCTGGATGTATCGTATCACACCTCATGCTACTACGGAGGTCAGTCCTTTCAAGTTGTTGAAAGGAAGGGAGCCTGCTTCAAAAATTTGCCCTTGGTGGTTCAGGAGTAAATGCAAACAAGATGTTTTGGAGAAAAAATGTATTGATAGTACTGCTGTCAAAGTTGATGGTAAGCAAAACAGAATTCAATCTTGGTTTAATAGGAAGTGGAAGACCAGGATTCATAACTTCAAGGTTGGTGATTGGGTCAGAATCTTGCAGCCAGGTTTTATTAGCAAAGGGTCAAGCAAGTTTGGTTCTGCCATGCAAATTGAAAAAGTGTTTAGAAATTCTGTAATTACTCAGGATGGCAAACTGTGGAATGTTAGAAGAGTTGCGAAATGTTTCCAGCCCATGCATGCTAAGCATCCTTCTGTTACAAATGGAGGCTTAGGCTGGTCTAATGCAAAAAATGTGTCATCATCTAATGATACAAGCAGGAGTGTTTCATTTCCGTCCAATTCTAGGAAGTCTTCCCGTCTTAGGCAATTTCCTAAAAAGTTGGATGATTATGTATAACACTGCTGTTTGTTTTGTTTTTTTAAGTTGTTTTCTTTCTGTTCAAGGGGGATGTGTTATATTCTGATAAATGGTGTACTGTTATTTTAAATGTGTGCGTAGCCATGTTTGTGCATGCGCTATGTTATTACTTGTATATGGTTCCATGTTCTGGAAGGGGGCTGGGGAGAGTATTCTAACTGTTTGGCAGTTGTATGTGGAGCTGCCTGCCATGAAGACGTTATCGTGCTGTTGACAATAAATTTAACTTTATTTGACTTGCAAGTGTCAGAACTTAACAGCAAATTTTGTCAGACCAGCCTCTCATACTGTATCTTTTTGCAACATTTATATAGCGGCTTAATACCCTAGAGGGGATGCTGAAGCGCTTGCCTACATGGGTAGCAGCTATTCCGTGTAGGATGTGTGGTTCGAAGGATGTTGTTTTTGTTTGATCCTATGTGGGAAGTGTTTCCATGTTGTGCTTGAGGAACACTAAGGTGCAGTTATTATATTGTGGGGCACTGCGCTTAGTAGTGTCATGGATGTAGAAGTGTGAGAGGCGCGCAGTTTACAGTTTTTACTAAGCTGGCAGCTTTGAGCAGCTCCGCAGGTCCCTTTTGAGATCAAAGCCTACCAGGCAGTGCGGCTGCCTAGTTGGCAAGACATCTTGGGGACATTCTGAACACTTCCCTGGGAAAGCATTCTGCCCATTGCTTACTATTGGCTTTGTAACTCACATTTGCTTGCTTTCTCTTTGTTGGCTTTATGTGTTTTAGGCTGTCCAGCTTGAGTTTGTCCCTCCTGTGGAGCATAGCCTGTTCACCATCACCCCTTGTATTCTTCCATGAGTGCTCACTTTCTGTAAACAGGCCTCATATTATGGTCTTATCTTGCCACATTTGCTGCTCATTCAAAGATGGAGGTCAAGTGGCAGGCTCTGTCTTGCAGCGAGCTTGGTGTTTACATTTCTTTCTCTGATTTCAAAGTGAGAAGATTTATGTGGCAGTCCTTCTGAGAGGAAAGGCTGTAGGGTGTTATTTTTGATAATACACAACAACATCTAAATGTCTGTAAATGAACTGTGCAGTGATTCCAAAATATATCAGAATAGCACAAATGGAGCGCTTTTTTTGTATTTCCGAAGTTTGGAGGAAAAATAATTTAATACAATCAAAACTAATCAATACATTTGGTGATGCCATTATGGTACATATCGTTTGTGTGCTCTACAGCTTTATCAGTAAAACTGTGTGTGCAAATGTAATGGTCTTTTCAATTGAAAATGTGTTGTCTGTAATGGCAGTGTGCTACCACACCATGCATACTCCATTCCATGCATCTACACTCTATTCCACTCTATTCCACTCTCCACCAGTCCACTCTACACCACAACACACTACAACACTTTACTTCACTCTATGCTCCGCTACTCCACTCTACGCCACTCCAACCTACGCCACTCCACTTCGATCCTCTGCGACACTCCACTCTATGCCACTGTATGACATTCTACACCACTATAATATGCTACGCCACTCTATCTCACTTCACTCTAAGCCACTCTATGACACTGCACTCTATGCCACTCTATGACACTCCACTCTACAACAATCCGCTCCATGATACTTCAATCTATTACCCTCTACTCCATTCCACTCTACTCTATGCCATTCTATGACACTCTACACTACAACACTATACGCAACTTCACTCTAGGCCACTCCACAATACGCCACTCTGACAATTCACTCTGTGCCATTCCATCACACTCCACTCCACTCCACAACACTATATGCCACTTCACAACACTTCAATCTACAACACTCCACTCTACAGCACTCCACTCTACGACACTATATGACACTCAACGCCACCCCACCCCACTCTGCGATACTTTGCTCCACTCTACGTAACTCCATGCTATGACAATCCACGCTATGCCACTACATGGCCCTCTAATCCATTCTACATTACACCACTCCACTCTACTACACTTTGCTCCACTCTGAGCTATGCCAATTTATGCCCCTCCACTCTACATCACTACACTATGTCACACTCTACGCCGTGCCTCTCTACCACAGTCTACGCTATGACACTATTCACCCCTTCACTCTTTGACACTCTAGTCCAAGCTACGCCACTCCACTTTATGCCCATCTATGCCACTTCATTCTATGCCACTGTGCTCCACTCCATGCTACGCCACTCTACTCTACGACACTCTACTACACCACCTCACTCTAGGCCACTACTCCACACTATGCTCCATTTTACCGCACTTCCTTCACGACACTCGACAACTATCCATTCTACAACCCTCCACTCTATGACCTGCACTCCACACCACTCTATTCGACTTTATGCCAGTCTACTCCACTCTGACACGCCATTCTACTCTATGTCATGCCACCCTACGCCATTCTACTCTATGCCACTCCACTCTACACCATTCTACGCCACTCTACTCCATTCTACGCCACTCTACTCCATGTCACTCCACTGTACGACACTCTACGACACTCTGTGCCACTCCATTCTATGACACTCTATGACACTTTACTCCACTCTATAACTCTTTACCCTGCTCTATGCTGCGCCACTCTTCACTCTATGACACTCTGATCCACTCTACAACACTCTACTCTATGCAACTACACTCTATCCCCCTCTACTCCACTCTACCCCCTCCACTCTACGTCCCTCCATTCTAGGCTCCTCCCTTCTATCTCACTCTACAATTCTCAACTCTACACCACTCTACTCTACACCGCTTTACTCTTCACAACTCTAATACATGACACTCCACTCTACGACACTCTATGCCACTCTACGACACTCCACCCTATGTCATTGCACTCCACTCTATGCCACTTCACTCTATGCCTCTCTCCTCTTCACCACAAACCTTTAGCCATGCTGAACAGCAGCCAAGGTAGTGTACAACATGGCTTCAACATATTAGCAAAGCCAATAGCTCTTGCATATGTGAGACCTATTAGCTTTGCTAATGCTTGTTGGTATTTCTTATGTTCATAGTCCACTTAGCTGATTACCTCACTAGGTTGTCCATTCTGAGATATTTTGTTTAAAAAGTTTATAATCCTGAGCAGGCATGGAGTAAAGGGAGGAGTAGTGGAGAGATCGGCTGGCATGGGCTTTGTTAATATAATTCCAAATTTGATTGCCATTGTAAGATGCCAAGAAGTGGCTGCTATATGTGGCTACTCGGGATCTCCAGTGGTCTACTAAATTAAAGTCCTCTGTTGGCTGGCGGTATGAGACAGATCTCTTCAGGTTTTCCACACCTGTTCAGATGGTCATCTGCCCTGCGTCCCCAAACTGCAAATCTGTGACCCTATTTTTTTTACATTTTCAGTCATGCCACAGACTAGTCCTGTGTGCAGGCATTAACCCAGACCTGCTCTTTAATAATACTAGGTTCTGGATGTAGTCCTGAAACAGCAGGGGAGCACCAGGCATACCCTCATAGTGACAGAGGACTATCATCCCTGTCACAAGTTTCATGTGTGGAGCACGTTGTTGGCAACATACTATGCAGGTGAATTATAATGACATGCTTTTCACCTGTCAGATAGGAAGGTGAGTCTACTGCCCTGTTTATCTAAAGTTCTGCAGCTCGCAATGAACCCGGAATCCTAAACGCAACATCCTGTGCATTGTGCATGCTTTTGTTTGCTAGAAGCAATAGTGTGCCGTGCAGAAGTGTTGCAGGCCTGTGGGTTCCATTTTGAAAGTCCACAGCCTGAACCAGATTACAAGATGGAAGAAAGGCTGCTTTATTCCACCAAGCATATGTGTATTGCTGGCATCTCCTAGAAGAGAGGGAGAGCACCATTGATTTTGATTGCAGCTGACATTTGGTGGAAAGCATGGGGTGCAGAATATTGCCTGTTGTATCTGTTGCTAGGGAAAAGAGTCATTTGAAGGAGCACAGTCTCTTGTCTGTCTTCCTGATCACTATGAGGCATAATCGTAAATAGCTGGGTGCTTCCTGCCCTCGCCTCTTTGTAGTTTTGTGGTGAGTACTCCACAGGGAGACTTCGCTGCTGGGCAGAGCATCCATGCAAACAGAGGCCAGGCCTGGCCAGGATACATGGAAAGGGAACTCAAACCAGTTCCTAGGGTCAGACCTGGAATATACATCTTCAGTCTGAAAAAGCGGTATCAATTTTGGAGCCCAAGGCCCATTGTTGTTTGTTCGTTGTGGTTTAACCAGGGACTACATACCAGCCACAGGTGGGTGTCATACTGGCAGCCAACTCCCAAGAGGCGAGGGAACGCCTGGATTCCGATCTGAAGGAGGAATTACCAACTGTCCTGGGAGAGACGAGATCCTGCCTGTGAGTGAAGGAAGTAAGCGTTAACCCTACAGGAGAAGCAGAACGTGGAAGGACTGCTGCAACTGACCCCGGCAACTGACCCTGCCATCTGACAGGGACTCATGGAGCAGGAGCGCTCAAGGAATCGCCGTACTGCTGGATCGGGCGGTTCGATCTTTATGAATGTTCCTTGTTGGAACTGCCAGGCCCCTGGTTTGGTGGGTGAAATTGAATCTGGTATCCTTCCTGTTGGTGGCCTATATGCCCACAACACTGCCTCGTGTGCTGGGTCACATGCTGAACCAGTCAGTTTACCTGATAGGCCCTGACCCTACTGGGAAGGGGGGCACATAGTGTATTAAAAAGAGACGAAAAGGATTATATCAATGGTCGGGTGTTTACTTTTGCCAAAAAATTAATTTGACAATCTGGTCAAATAAGGTCTACAGAGAGTTGGCAGTAAAACCTCTCTTTTGAGTAGCACAAGTGTTGCCTCTTCAGGCACTGTTTCTAGTGTAAGTGATGATGTCCAAAATGAAGGAGCCACTGGGGAGGGCCCAGGTGGCTCTTTTTTACGCAAGATTCAAAGAATCAGGATCGGCAACAAAGAATCAAATATTCTACCCAGAGAGGAACGTCGAGGACTAAGAGAGGGTCCAGGGGTGGAATCAGGTCCAAGAATGAGAGAAGGTATGCACACTCGGTCATGGAACAGGGGCAAGCAGTAACCCCTATACCAAACTCAGGCATCCAAGTGATTAATTTGTCTAACTCTACTTTGTCACAGGATATGGTGTCTGTTTTGGGTAAGGGGATGGGCTTTTGCCCTACCCCTAAATGTGATATGGCAAATGTCAAAATAGATTTGTATAGGTTTGTTCGAAATTTAAAATTGAAGAAGTTTTTTGGCAAAGATTCTGTGAATAAACCTAGAGAACCAAACAGAGAAATGAGTGTGGGTAATCAATCTATCCAAGATATCAGAGACACTATGTTACTTCTATCAATTACGGAAAATGAACAGGATCCTGTTACATTGGGTCAGGTATTGGAAGAACTAGAATATAGTACGGATACTAGTGTTGATAGTGGCCTAAAACTTAAATCTAAATGGACACCACAACTTCCTAGTGGCAATAACATTGAGGTTTTCCATAGAATTGTCATTGGTGAGCTGAACAAATATGAGGAACAAAAATAATAGTCTATCCACCATTAACAATCTCACTGAAGGTGAACAGTTGGCTCTCAAAATGTTACGTTCTAATGATAAAATCATAATTAGAGAAGCCGACAAAGGTGGTAACATTGTCGTTATGGAAAGATCTGACTATGAGGCTGAAATATTGAACCAACTTTCTAATGACTTATGTTATGTTAAATTAGACACTAACCCTGTTTTTGACGTAACACGCATTGTCAATTTAGAACTTACCAAATGGCACACTAGGGGTTTACTAAATGATGACAAATTCGTCTATTTGAAAATTGTAAAGCCTCGCTTCCCTTGTCTTTATACGCTCCCAAAAATCCACAAAGATGTCTCTAGACCACCAGGGAGACCCATTGTCTCTGGTATGGGAGGGCCTATGGAAAAGATATCTGAATTTGTAGACCTATTTCTGCAACCATATGTTCTGAATTTGGCCTCCCATATCAGAGACACTAAACACATTCTTAATGTCTTGATGGATCTTACTTGGGACGCTTCAATGATATTAGTAACTTTAGACGTGGTGTCCCTGTACACAAATATCCAACATGAACAGGGGTTACAGGCACTAGAGTACTTTCTATACAAACGCCCAGTGGAATTATTGGAACATTCGGATATGCTGATTCATATGTCACGGTTGATTTTGGAACACAATGTTTTCTTGTTTAACAACGAATGGTACAGATAGAAATGCGGAGTAGCAATGGGATCCAAATTTGCGCCGTCCCTGGCATGTCTGTTTATGGGGATGTTTGAAATGTTACACCTCTGGGGTCCCAATGGTGCCAAATGGCAGGAATATATAATCTACTATGGCAGGTACATAGACGATTGTCTTATTATTTGGACTGGTAATGAGTCACAGGTGCGGGATTTTTTTGAATTCATGAATAAGAATTTTTTTAATATGTCTTTCACTATGTCATCGAGTCGGGAGAAGATAGTCTTTTTAGACACTGAACTCTTTGTGGCAGATGGAAAAATCAATAGCAGATTATATAGAAAAAGTACCTCTTGTAATTCTACTCTATTTGCTACCAGTGCCCATCCCAAAGCCCAAGTAAACGCCATACCCTATGGTGAAATGTTCAGGGCACGAAGAAATAACAGTAGGGAGGAAGATTTCCTTAGCTGTGTTAATGATATGGAAAAACGCTTTTTGGAAAGAGGTTATAATAAGGATATTATTATTCAAGCCACACAAAGATCATTGAAATTATGTAGAAAGGATACCTTGAAACAAAAAACTAAATATAAGGTTAATAAGACACAACACCTGAAGTTAGTAACTGATTACCATCCCAGGTCTCATAAGATCTATAATATCCTTAAAAAACACTGGAACCTATTGACTTCTGACCCCACATTAGGTGTCCATTTAAGCAGCAAACCCAGTATTGTTTACAGGAGAGGTACGACCATTCGCAATCTGATTAGTCCTAGCTATCCCAGAAATACTAAACCTGACCATACCTGGCTGCACAAACTTAATATAGGGTCTTTTAAATGTGGACACTGTAGCATGTGCAGGTTTTCAGTTCATGACATTAAGGAATTTGAGTACAATGGCTCAGCCAAATATAAAATTTTACAACATATTGACTGTTCAACCAAATTTGTGGTATATGCAATTCGATGCAAGTGTTTGAAGATATATATTGGTAGCACCATTAGATGTCTTAAAGAAAGGATGGCTGAACATTTTAGAGCCCTTAAGAACGTTGACCTCAGGTATCCCTTGGCTAATCATGCCAAAGATTGTCCAAACCAGAAAGGAAGTTCTTCTTTTTCTTTTTCTTTCCATGGCATTGAAAATATACTGCCTGACAACCGTGGGGATAACAGAGAACTTAGAGTCCGCCAATGTGAGGCAAAATGGATTTTAAAATTACGGGCTGTGGAACTGGGGCTTAACGTGGATTCAGAGCTGCAATATTTCTTGGGCTGTTAGGCTTTCTGAATGTATACCTAAATTGTTCCACTAATGAATTGGACTTACTGAAATCATAAGCATAATTGTATTTATGTGTGCTATGGGATTTTATGACTAACAATAATTCTATACGGAATTGGTCGTTATGCTGTTTACCCAATTGTACTTATAACTAATATGAGTTTCTTAGCTGTTACCCATTACAGAATGTTAAATGCTATTGTTGCCCAGTGTTATGTCTGTACCGATTACCAAAAAAATCATTGATTCCCCTTTTGGCAATTTTGAGCTAGCATGCTTAGCGTCTCTCTGTTTCTTTCTTTTTTCCTCTCTCTCCTCTCGTCTCCCTCCTCAATACTCTCGTAATATCAAATTATTCTTCACTATACGTTTTTACTGTACCCATGTTCACCCCTAAACCGGCATTTGTAGGTTTTCATATAGTAACAGAATTGAATTTCATGGCTTGTTGAGTAAGGATTCGGGGAGTTAAACCGGTTACTGGTGAGTCTTCATGGAATAGAGTATTATAATTAAAATGAAAAAAATCCTATTGGTTGCGACTGATAATTATTGAGATTTGTGGTTTTACTTCGCTAACTAATGGTTTACTTTTTCCGTTTCTTATTACTTCCTTGTTAAATACTAAGTTGCTTCACGATGGGTTAGAAATCAAATTATTATTCGCACTAGTGATATCGTCTTCGTAACCCACTCCAAAATGGCGCTGGCTAAGTCTTTCACTAAGATACAAGCATTCCCGTTAGTCCCTCTTCGATCTTGAAGAGCACTCACCTACGATAAATATATGAAAAAAACATGGCGCGGTTGCAAGACGCCAATAGAGTGTGGCAAGATACGCCTCTACCCTCTGCCTCGTATTTGGAGGTAAGATTCGGAATTTTAGACATCGAATATCCCTATATGCCTTCTGTTGTATTTTAAACGTTTAATAAGCATTGATATGGTATTTTCTGAATGCCTAACGGCTTTTAGTTGAAATTGGTTAGACTGCTTAAGAATTATTTTGACAACATATCTCTTCAATTAATGTTGATGTTGTTGTTTGGCTTATGGTCAGGACCATATTGGTTTTATATAAAAATACTTAGAATTACCTTTTAAAGTATACATACATGTTTTTTAGGTAACGGAGCACTTTGCTAAGGAAGAATTCTGTTGGGCTGGCAGTTATATATGTGGCCAACCCTCTTCACTATTTCCAGTCATAGTAAATCGCAATTTGGAACTTTGGTGAGTTTTCTATGATCTTATGATTTTGACGTTGGTGACACGTATTAACATATGTTGTCACTTTTATTGTATTTACGAATTATTTGGGATTAGCGTTTGGCGCTTTTTTATTAACTCTTAGTTCTTATTTCACTTTACCTTGCAAGACACTTTAATTGGGTGTTTTTACACACTATGGAATACTTAGTTTAGTTACTTGGCTGGTTCGTTTCTTTGGATGATCACTTGTGTATATAGTCGGCATCAAACCTGGCGTTTTTTCCTTCTCTTTTCTAATTGATTTTACTATGGTGGTTTGGGTGACCCTAACACTTCTTGGTACATTTTGGGTTTATCTCATATTTCCTTGGTCTTTCTGACTCTTCTACAAACACGGGTTTCCTCTGCTTGGTGGAGGTTTGTAACTCGTCCAGTTTGAGAGAGATAGAATTGGTAATTGTGTTGTATATTTGTTTATTACAGCCCTGAGGAAGTCTTTTGGAATATTAACCATAGACGAAACACGTGTTGGCTGTTTTCTCTAAGATCGAATGAATAAAACTTTTCTGTTCAAAATAAGTAATTTGAAGAAAATCTTTTTTGAATGGACTTGGACTACTTTTCGTCCGGATACTAAGGCCTTTTTTGCTTAAGCAAGTCTCCTAAGGACAATGTCAAAGCTGTAACTAAAGATTATAAAAGAAGATGAAGATCGGACGAGATTTCCATCTGTAACACAGAAACTCGTGATTCAGAGAAAACTTCTATGAACCAAAATGGAAGTTTCATATAAGTAAAGATTGCTCAGGGAACTATTATTTTTTTAGTGTAAGGGTGATCCCACTAGATCCAAGGGCAGTCTGATCAGCGGTGGCTCCTACAAGTACCAATTCCTGCCCCCGGGAATCAGATATTCAAGCATAATTGCCTTGTAGAGGATTATATGTTTTTTGTGTAATAAAAGTACTTGTCTTTTCTACAAAGAGAAGCACTGAGCTGGGCACTGATTTTATTGTGCAGCTGGGCAACGTTGTATAGATATCTGAGCCAGTGTGACCCTCATGCTAACCTCCCTGAGAAGCCTGTGTCTGCTTGACCTACTCTAGCACTGAGAGTCAAGTGTGGAAAGGGTTGTACTTAGCCTGGTTTGTAGATTCATACTAGGTCTAATGAGTGAATGATGCTTGACTCTGTGATGTTGAGAGCTAAGCTATCTCTTAAAACAGCAATGCAATTCACGCTTGTGGTATTCAAGATTAAATGAGAGAAAAGTGAAAACTGTATACAGTTAGAAAGAATCTGTACCAAGAAACCAATCTGCAAAATTAGAACTTTGGTTGGTGAAAAGAATTTACATTAAGGGAAATGTGGTTCCTGTATACATAACATTAGCATGTCAATGGGGCTGCATTACAACAAATTTGGGATTTTAGAAACCCACTGATTTTGGATTTAAGAAAAAACATCTACCTGTGTGAAACCAGAGAGTCAGCAGAGTTCAGGAATATGTCATACAAATTTATCAGTGCCTGGCCATGCAGACTAGTGCAGGGCTAAGTAGTAAGTTAAGAAGCTGAACCTGTAAGAAAATAGTTTTCCTGACAGTGGCACCTTATTTGGAGTTCTGGAGTCTTCACTGTGATCATCCATGCCCTTGCCTGAAAAAGAGCCTAACATTTTAAGCTTTTGCTTGTGAAAAAGGTCCCACACCTGTCAGAGAAGAGGATCTCCATGCTGAACGCAGAAAATGTGCACAGTCGATGGGAAAGAACTGTCAAATGTCTTGGAACAGTCAAACCATGGGAGTATTGTCCTCTTTCATAACGAGCTCTATCACAGGCAAGTACCCGAGTGGTCAATGCACCTGCAAAACCTGGCCTGGTCACGACCTACGTGAGATGGGTTAAAATCATACCCCACCCTTGACAGGGGATTAGAGTGTAACAAATAATCATCTCTGCCCTTACCAGTTGGCCACGGAGGATTGAGTTGGCCTGTCCCTTTGGATTTCTTCCACCGCTCCCAATGGTGGACGTGGGGGCTTGTTGAATTTCCTCCTTTCCCAAGGGCTGAAGCACGAGTGGGGAAATCAGAGGCCCTTTTAATTTAAATATTTTTTCAGTGGAGCAACTGTTAGCTGTCTCAGTTTTATGTGCCCTTTACAGTGTTGCACAAGGGCTTGAAGGTTATTTGCTCCCATGCCCTGGCAAAGTTGGTGGAGGTAGGGATACACCCTTTGACTTTGTGCTTTTAATCTTCCCAGCTTTGCTCAATGCTTAGGAAGATAGGCTTACCCCACGCCTTTGCCAAAGAAAAGAGGAGTGGATTTGGGCCTCAGGTTTTTTACCCCCTGAACTTGCCAGAGGGCTGGGCTTAGGTCTTTGTGTGCCCTATTTCATAGGGTTGTTTTTAAAGGAAAGCATTTTCACTGGAATTGAGACTAAAGTAATGATATCAATGACTGGCTTGCTCCTAGCTAGTTGAGGGGGAAGCTATATAGTTAATAGGTTGAATACAATCTATCTCATGGTTAGCCTGATTCCCGTACCCATACTAAAGAAAGAGAGAATTCTCACTTGAATCATGGATGAGGCTGACAATCTCAGTAAACAAGCACTGGCAATGCCAAAGGTCTGGCTTTAAAGAAATGTTGTATGGTAATGTGAAGCAGTACAAGTAAATAACATATGTTTTGTGTGGCAGTAAAGAACTGTAGGATAATATTGGTGAAGGTTAAAAGGTCAGGTGACAGTTGTACTGTCAAACCAGACCTTAAAATCCATGTAGATTAACGACTGCCCTCCTACCATCTGTGATGCTGCCAGAGAAAGACAAACACAATAAATGATCTAGTTACCTAAGAGACTTTTACAGCATTTCAATGTGGTGTGTGTGCCCCTAAAAGTTCAAGCTCAGCCAGCTTGATAAATAAAGCAAATGCTTACAGCGGTTGGAGGGAAGCACTTTTTTTGTGGAAGCACACAACTTTTGCCCAATGAAAACATGACTCCCAACATGAGGGCAGAGCCAAATCCACTCTCTAGTGGTAGCCAGATATTTGTCTGCAGACATCTGCGCTGCCAAACCAGATCATAAAAAAGAGCATGCGATGGGACCCTTAGCCCCTCATCATGCTGTGCAAGAAAGATTATTTACAAGTTGTTGCAGCCTTTATCTCAGTTCTAGTTACATTTCTGTATTTTTAAGACTGATTCTCACTCAAATCCCTGAGGAAACCTTTTAGGTGTGATAACAGGTAATCCCTCTAGTACTTGAGGCCTCTCCTCCATATCAGAAGTAAAGATTTTGTAACTCTTCTGGATGGTAATTAGAGGCCGGAAAACTGCTTAGAGAGGCCATTTAAGGTTGGGAGATTGTAATCCAGTCTTAAAATTTCTATTGATTCTCTGTGTACTGAGCAATACATAGTAGGTTCCTCAGTTTGAGGCATCAACAAGGACACACTCATATATAGAAAGTTATTTGCGTATTCACTTTTGTGTACAGGCTATAGGTTTCTGCGGAAAAGAGGAGGCTAAGATTAGACAGTGATGTGTTTAGTTAGTTTTGTGTTACAACAGCGGCAAATGGGCTTTCCATGTGGTCATTCATGATTGGAGAGGCGGGATAGCATCAAGTTTGTGTGATGGAGCTCTGAGAGGATAAATGACTCAAATCTGAATGTGGAACCTGGTGATTGGGGAATGTGAAGCAGTTTCAGAATGGAGTTGTGTCTAGGTGTGTCTGGCTACTATGAGCAGCTTTCAAATTAAAGCGCACTTGTAAACTGCATTGTAGTGTTAAAACCAGTTAGGGTAACACATAATCATTCCTATAGCTCTTATCCATAATTAAGGCTTCCGGTTTTCCATTTTTACTGATTTTTACAGATAAATACAGACAAAAAACAACTTATTTCCTGTCTGTATTTATTATCAAAAGTGGAAAAATACAGAAAATTGTGCTTTTTGTTAGTGACACTCCTTATTGTCCTTCATGAATTCCAGACCAGCTGCTAAGCAGATAGACACCATGGGTATTTAAAGGCAAAGTAAAATTTCTTTAAATACAGGCATACATTAACATATTTGTTTATAATGCTAATATATACCTCTCAGTGTAGTGTTTTGTTATAATTAACAGCTTAGTTTGTCTTCTGTCAAGTTCCAGTTCAGCCGATTGTAATTGCCACCCTCCCTCAGTTCCTCCTCTCGCCTGCTCTCTATTTGGCTGTCTTATGTGATGAAAACAAACCTTGTGACGTTTATCCTCCAGCTGTACCTATACTCTGAAGGAGGGAAGCTGACACTCTTTCTACTCAAGGTCTACCTGTTTTATGAAGAAGAGGTGTTTACTCTGCTGTTGGCCCATGTTAAGAAAATGGGATATATTCAATAGACTTGCATAAAATTCCATATGCGCTAGGGACTGTTTCGCAATATTTGATGTGGGATAGCAATCCCTATAGCCCTGACAAAGACCCCAGTGCGGTAGAATTAGAAACACAAGAAAAGGGTAAGATAAGCAGGGTCCAGGTCTTCAACCCTTTTGTTTTTAATATTGTGGTAGGGAGGCGCTAGTGAAAACATTTCTAATCCACCCGCACACAATTTTTAAACAGGTGTGACAGTTTAAGAAAGGGAAAATATAAATGCTGACATAAGAGACATAACCTCTCCCAAACTAGGCAGCCCGTCACTAGGCGGCTGTATAACCAGTTTCTTTAGGTCTGTTTACAGCAGCCCTTTAACTCCTCTCACCCCCTCTGTAGTGTTTTAGTTTCATGTGTTATACCTGCTCCACATGTGTACAGGAATTGTGTGATGTTACCCCTGCCGCAGCCACCTGTCCTCTACTTGTTCTTTGTGTTAGGGAAGGGTGTGCTGCTCTTGTCCACTTTGTACCTTTGTTGTGTTGTGGATCTCAGTATAAAACTTTCCACTACACAAAAGGCAAAAACAATGACATCGACATCACTTGTTTTGATCCATGATGTGAATTAACCCTTTCGCTGCGGCGGGAATTCTGCCGCAGCGCTGGGGGGGGGGGGGTTGGGGGGCAGCGCGGTTGCGCTGTGCTCATGACGGAGCCACTCCGTCATGAGCCACGGTTGAGCTGTGCTCATGACGGAGTGGTTCCGTCATGACTCCGCCCAGTTGCATTGTCCCCCCGCACAGGCGGGGAAACAGCGCCGCGTGGGCGGAGCGGCCGCCAACGGTCGCGGCATGACGGAACCACTCCGTCATGAGCACACGGCAACCGTGGCTCATGACGGAATGGCTCCGTCATGAGCAGGGGAGGGGTTAAAAAATCAGAAACCCTCACAAATTGTAAACATGGTTTGCTTTATATTATTCGCGTGAAAAAGCAGTTTGGACTAGACGACTTTGTAACATTTTTATAACATGCCTGACAAGTAGCTCCATGCCATATAACCCCATCTGACCAGTCTGTCCTTTCATCCAACAGTGCCTGCTGGAGTTTTGAGCCCACAGTGACTGTTAAAATTAATATTAAGCCCAACCATGGCACATGCTGCAGGCTGAAAAGCCAGCAATGACTGATGGTATTTATATGTCGTGCTGCTACTTGGCGGAGTTGTGAAATGTAAAATATAATTTAGTTCTGCAATTTCTGCTTCATTTTCTTGTAGGTAGTCAAGGGTCAAACAGCTAAGTGTGTGAGAGGGCAGAGATAGACTCAAATTCAAATGCTGGCATCTTACTGCTAATGGGCTAACATTAACACTCCTTGGAAAAACAAACCAGCATTCTAAAATGACATGTCCAGAGCAATGCAAGGAGCCATAGCTGGACCTGTCTGAAGAGACAGTGAGAAACAAGGGAAACAGTGTACTGAAAACCCTTCATCTTGAACCCATCCTCGGTCTAGACGTTTGCGTGATTGAGGTGGAGCGCCTGCAGCACCCCTGAGATGATGCCCTGTCTTGAAAAGGCGCAGTAATGGTCACCAGTGATTGGGAGGATCAGTTCAGTTGTCTCATCTTTTGCATCCAGCGTTTTCATGTTTCCCATATCCGTGAGCAACAACCTTATTTCTTTGCAGTCTGGATTTCCAGTCCTTATTGTGCTGTTTTCATAATGGAACCAACAGAAATACAAGTCCCACAATGCAAGTCAAAGATCAGACCTGGATGTACTACCCACAGTGCTTTAAGTGAGGCGGGTCTTGCCAATACTGAGACCGGGCAATAATGGCTTTGAAACTTTGCAGGCAAAACACTGGTTGACTTCTTAAAACAAGCATTTGCAATGCAATAGGTCTCGCATTGACGCAAGTTTGAGCTATTGACATTGCAAATAACAATGCCTTTTTTTTTTTAAACATAAATAAAAGGCATTATTTACAATGCCAATAGCTTAAACTTGTGTAACTGCTAGACCTATTGCATTGCAAATGCTTGTTTATTGAAACTACCTGGTTCGTGCTGAAGACTACAGTACTTGTTTGAGGGACATAATAGCACCAGCTCTTGCTAGAAAAACATTTTGGTACGCTACTAACTTTTAGCCTTCCTGAACAGCAGCCACCACGGTGTACAACACGTATAAAACAAATTGCCAAAGTCAATAGCTCTCGCATGATAGGCGAGATATATTGGCTTTGCCAATGCTTTTTTCCAACTGTTATCGCTGCCCGATCAAAAGATTATCTCAACAGCGCCATTTAGTGGCAATACAAGGGTTTCGGCACTGTGAACAATACTATATAAACAAAGACTAAGTTGTGTCACACCAAAACAGGTCTAACAACTTTGGTGAGGGACTATAGAAATGAATTGACATAGAAAAGGAGACAACTCGGAAGTCGGCCACCCTAGAGGAATTAGACAATCTTGTTTCATAAAACCGAGTGCGCAATTGTCATCTTGGAGTGGAGGTACCTTCCCCAAATTCACCAGCAAATAACTAAAGTATTTCCTTAAATGGATAAACATTTTTATAGATTACTGACAATGGAAGAAATCGAATTCTCTTTATTGATTCACTCCACCATCGTGTGGCCCCCCAAGGTTGTACACAGGTTCAGGAACACTCTTCGTGGTTAATTGTCTCTGTCTGAAGTGCACAGTGGGCGTACCTCATTTGTATTGTATGGTATTACAATACCTAATTTGGTCTAATTTGTGAGAACAACTTTTTGGCGTTTCCTGTTTCTTATTATCCGAGAAGAGCATTTGCAACAAACGCAGAGATTGTGAATTCACAGCAGGGAACTAAACCTCCTATGATGCACTCTTCTTTTGACGTAGAAACGTTCATCTGCAGCACTGGGCTCTTTAAACTGAAACTGACATGGATTTGACCTGGAAAAGGCACTTCAGAGCCGAGCTGCAGAGGAGGGACAGGAACCAGAAGGAGGGCTAGGAGGGGCTGCTGGAGACATGTAACTAAAACCCACCACACCACGAGGGTTACTGAAAGTATGGTGGGAAAGTTAGTTGTTACTGGAGATATGTAAACGTTAGCTTCCGATCCAGCTGTGTTTTGGCAGTTATTAAAGCATGTTTGGAAATAGAGTGTCCACGGTAGGCTGCGGAAATTGAAATGTGTACCCTCTGTCCATCCTGGTTAAGTGAATCATGCTGGAAAGCAAAACCAGGGGATGTTTGAGACTACTAACCTTCTCCACGCTGTAATGTGGGATGTCTGAGGCATGCTGGGAATTTGAGAATAAGCGTTATTGTTATGTGTGTAGACCGTATAAACATTTCCACAGTGTGATCCTTTAGGAAAAAGTGTGTGTGTGGTGGGGGAGAACTGATTTTGGGAAGAGCTAAGTTTACAATGGCAGTCTGAGAGTGGCTCACGTACCCTGTGTATTTTTCTTGCATTCTGGTACTTGTAGTCCCGGGTATCAGATTTTAAATGCAGAATAATATTTTCATATCTGTCAAATTTTAAGATTGATTATGTGCGGCATTTTCATAGTTATCGTTTCAGAAAAGGTAGCATTTCTAATCTGAGTCACACTGTCATTCTGTTACCCATCCTTACTCACACAGGTTGACGCTGTCAATCTCAGATACTCTCACTCATTACATGTCACCGTAGTGCTATAGTAGAACAAGCGGGACTGAAAGCAATCGCGAAAGTGATTGCTATTGGAAAAAAAAACAGACCGCAAGTGGTGTGCGCGTGCCACAGCGAACATGTATTTTCAATTATTGCGCCCGTGTCTGGGCACGATAATTGAAACCAGATGGCCTTTGGTGCGCACAATAGACACCAATAGGTCATGGGTGGAGCAATGCGTCCGCCTTTGGCCTGTTGCGTGCCGTCTTTGGGAAATACACGCACTCAAAGGCCAATCGCAGAAGCCAAAAGGAAAAGTACACGCACAAGCGTGTGCGATTACAGGCTCTGTTTTAAAACCCCCTAAAAAAGGCCAACGCTAGGGCGCAAGCCCTAAAAAGTCTTTAAGTACTTTTAAGGCGAGCTATGTCAGAGAGTCAGTCCCTATTTATTTCACAGGTTGTACTTCATCTTTCAGTCCTTAAGAGCATTTGTTTTTCCAGATGTATTTGCAGCAGCGGCTCCTCCGCAAAGGCGGAAGAGCGTTGCCCCACGGCTTTTAAGCAGTGCAAAAAAATAAAAATAAAATGATAATGTAAGGAGGCTAGGAACGAATAGGACGGACTGGGGAAACTCATGACATATACCCTGTTGCATTCCGAGGCTGAAATTCTGCTGCTCCACATACAGGCGCAGAGTGCCCCTTTAACTCTGAGCGTGGTGTCCTGGAGGAGGAGTCCTGGATGACGACGTCATCCGCTGCGGCCCTATCAGGAGCGAGCGGCAGGGAGAAAGAGAAAGTGGACGCAATACAGAAGAGGGAGGAGAGTGCGAACACGGAGAGACGAGGAGATGCGGAGAACATGCCAGACCTGTGGGAGAGACGTCCAGCGTTCCAGGAAAGGCAGCCGAAGCCAGCGTCCCAGAGGAGCTGAAGACACCAGGAGGCCAACGAGACCATGAGCCACTCTCCAGGAGGAGTGTGGCTGGACAAGGTACGGCTCAAACTGCGGGGACTCTCGGGGCAATGGGCAGGGAAGGGCAGTTCCTGAAGGGAACACCGATTGGAGCTAGACAAAGGTGGTGGTATATGGTGATCCCTCACAGTCCCCCTCCCAACTCCACAAACGCATTTGGATAAACCCACTGACCGGTGGTATTTTGTTTCTTTTGTTTTTCTGTTATCACCGTTCTGCGAGGCCAATATCAGCGAGTCACATATGCCGACCGGACCTTCCCACCATCAGTGATTGCTGCAGTGCATCTAGGAAACCGAACTACCTATGGAACACAAGACCCCTGTAACACTAGTAAACCAAGCACTAAGACGATAGTTGCTCTCCGGCTCTTCCTTTCCTACAATCATTGCTCTAGACCTTCCTGTCCGGCTGGGACCTCTGACAGATAATAACACAATATTATTATCATTTTATTTTTCAATGTGAGCCAGGTTAGGGGGCTGGGGCTGGGCTGTCCGAGCATGGGGAGGATGAAATGTGGGCACTTAAGTGCGAATGACGGTTTTGCTAGCCATCTTGGGCCGACCAAACTGTCATGCGCAGTTAGCATGTTCTCCACCTGGCTGTATTGCACAACCTCGGCAGAGAACATGCACAGCCTCCCAGCTCCTGTCTGAGCACAGAACCAGGCCACTCAGACCAATCACAACACTGCTGTCATGCTGGTGGCAGCAGCGTCGTGATTGGCTAAGGGGAGCCTGTGTGCTTCCTGTTTCCAGGAGTCAAGAAGAGAAGCGGAGGAGAGAGACTGAGGAGAGACGGCAGACGTGCAGAGGTAAGTGTTATATATTTTTTTCAACCCCCTGCCCCGCCACCCCTGTTCCGTACCAGCCGCCACTGTGTTTCTGTGTTTTTTCACGCAATACATAACTCTTTTATAGTGCATAATGCTAATTGAGGGGCCTCTGTGTCTGGACGAGTTCAGTTTGTGGGTGGCTGTTCATGACGGGGCAAAATTGAGGACTCTGCAGTTGAAGACAGTTCGGATTGAAGACAGTGCCTGTTAGTGGTCATCAAAATGTCCAGACTACCTTTTCATCCAATCCTTAGCCTCTCTGCAGAGAGCGCAGAGTGATGATCATGCATCGCCAATTGTAATTATTATTTTATCTTAAAGTGTGAAGGGATAACACAAAGCTGTTGAAAGCTTGTCAGCACAAAGGGAAGATAAAAGGCTGCGTTTAGAGATTGTGAGAGGGAGAGAGGGCATGGCAAAGAAGAGGTGATGCTAAGAAGTAGATGCAGAGGGACAGAGTGAAAGGACAGTGATGAAGAGGAACATGACGCGTGAGATGTGTAGATAGAGGATTTCAAAAAGATGTGGGGAGAAAATGGGCTTAAAAGTGTCTAACAGAATGAGAGATTGCAGAGAAACATGGTAGGAAGTGGAGAATAGAGGAGAGGAGAAACAATACCACAGGGGCCCTCATAAAAATAGACTGCAACGCAGCCTTACACTGCAGTTTGCTGTGTAATTAGTTGTGTTTGTTGTGCAAACCAATAGAAATAATCTCCTACAAGACAATACAGAGCAAGAAGCGCACGTGAAGCATGATGAGCAGCACCCAGTGGATAACCTTGGCAGGGGCGTGACGAAGGCTCCTGCCAAGGGTGCCCCCCATTGCCTCAGGGAAATGAATTCAATTATAGGAAGAACACCTACTGGAAAGAATAGCAGAAAAAGAGCTGACCAAAGGAAGCAAATTGCAAAAGGGGAGTGGTCCAAAGCCCACTCATCATGTATTTTTTTTTTAATGTTGGTACTAATGAAGTAACCTCTGGCAGACAGCTGAAGCTGGCTGTAACCAAGCCTAAAACGGTAGATAATACTTATTTCAGTCATGCAAGGGAGCAATACACACATCAAATTCCTGATTACAAAATGTTTTTTGTTAGACCGGGCATCCTTGGCGTGCCTTCCTCTGAATTTTTGCTTTCTGACCTCCTGTTTGGCTGACTTCATTGTTGCTGCCGTTAGGATTTTAGGCACTTTCCAACTGCTGACCAGTGCTAAAGAGCATGTGATCCCTCCCTAAAACATGGTACAATTGCCTTAGCTATAATTTGCATATTTATAATTACTTGGTAAAGTGTGCCCAGGGCCTGTAAATTAAATGCTACTAGTGGGCCTGCAGCACTGATTGTGCCATCCACTTCAGTAGCCCTTTACATTTGTCTCAGGTCTGCCATTGTGGAGCCTGTGTGTGCAGTTTTTTTTAAACATTTGTTATTGATTTTAACCACAAATCGCCCACATTTGGTACAGACTGAGCATAATAATCAGGAATAAGCATGACTGTACAAGAAGAAAACCACCCCATGACATTGAATATCAAAATCTGCAGATACACTTGACCACACAGTCCCAGAGACCCCGTCCCCCTAACCACCTTGCTAACCAGTCCCTTCAGGTAAGCCCGGTTGCCTGGCGCATACCGCACTCGCATTATTTGCCAACACCCAAACCCTTAAAGTTTATCTAATTCTTTTCTTACCTCTTGTTATTTTTAGAGCGCACCACACAAGAACACTCATACAGGTAACACACAGCTATGTCTGGGCAGTACAAGCACACTAAGAGATTGAGCCTGAAGCAATTACTCATTCAGACATTTCTTCACTTTCATTTCAGATCGGCCCCTGACGAAGGAACCGCAAGGTTCCGAAATGCATTGGGCATTGACTTATACATCAACACGAATCTGTTAATGTCAAACAACTTTATTTAGCTATGTGAATGAAAACAGTATAGATGACAATTACTACAGTTGTTTATGATGTTAATATTAACTGTATTGTTCATTGTCAAACATTACTGAAATACTGTTATGTACAGAATGTCATGTTTTCTCACAAATTACCAGTTGTAACGTTGAAAAATAAATGTACAACTTGTTAAACAACCACACAGTACCAGAAGGTGCGTTGTGAACAGTGCACAGCTATATACAAGTTCTTATCCTGTCAATAACTCAGTTTTTCCTCGGTAGAAGGGGACACACTTCTACATAACTGTTGCACCGATGTCAAAAAATAGCAGCATAAAACAGTTTAATTTATAACCACAGGAGTGCTCTCCTCTCTTATAACTTCTCAACCAGTCCCACATAGCCACGCGTTTTCATCCAAGAACCATGGTCGAACTGGGCAAGGTTCAGCCACGATCCCTCTGTATTCGGCCCAGTCCTTCCTTATCTTGTGGTGTTCCTGAGGGCAGCCTCTAGCCAGGTATGTGGTGCACTCCAAATACATGCAGTGATCCATTCCCATGGCCCGTTTACTAACAGGTGGGGCCCGCACTCTACCAAGCTTGAACGATGTCTCACTAAGCAATCATCAGGCCCAGCCAGAGTAGTGCCTTCTGCTACCTATTCCCCTTCAAGTCATCCGTGAGATGTAGGAGTATCAAGTTGCGGGTCTCTAGGAATTCTCCACTGTGTGTGCAGTTTTAAACTGTATGTCATCCTGGCAAGCTAACCATTTCCTAAGGGCAGGGTGCAGTTTATTAAAAAGCAGGAAAGAACCTAAAGAAAGAGAGGAAATAAAAGCTAGCTATATTCCACATAACCCATGTACCAGTAATTGTGTAAACAAACTGATATTTAATATTAATTAGACAAAAAAACATATTACCTCGATTCCCTGAATTAAACTGCTGCATGGGACCTCCAATAGTTGGATATTGACTTTGATTTAACAGCCACATTTTGGTATATATCCTCACAAACTTGAAATGGAGGATATCTCTGTGAATATTCCCTGCAGACATGCAGGCAGATTTTATCAGAGTTCAAGTGCCTGATACACAACTTTAGCTGGATTTTTCTTGTGTTCAATGAGATTTGTTTGAAAAACAGTGGACGCTCCCTGATATGATGTTTTTGTCCTGATGATGACTTTTAAAGTACCCTTGGGTCGAAACGTCGTCAACGCCAGTAGTGTGGCCTAAATGAAAAAGGACACAATTGTTCTATTGTGTATTTTTGTTTAATTTTGAAACCTGTTGTTTGTATTTTTCCTCAGCCGCTACCCACTAGTCTACACTTGTAATTGTTTATAATTGTAATACTATCTGTGTAACTGTATGAGCGCCACTATTAATGTATGTAATATGTTTTTTTGTCTAATTAATATTAAATATCAGTTTTTTGATATAATTACTGGTACATGGGTTATGTGGAATATAGCTAGCTTTTGTTTCCTCTCTTTCTGTAGGTTCTTTCCTAGATTTTAATATAACAACCTTTGTTTTCAGTTTGGCTCATGAACCATTGTTTGGAGTATAGCGTCTACTACCCCAGGTTCTTGTTCTAGGGTTGCCCTTGTTGTTTGAAAACTATTAAAAAAGCAGGTCATGTACTTTTTAAGTTTTAAATATTCTTTCAGTGAAAAACTATTAAATTAATGTTTCACTACTGCAAGGCCTAGCTCTCCCATATGTTAAAATTTGGATTACCTTATTACATTTTATGAGTGAAATTCCCAATTGAGAAAAGGTAGACATTTCGAGTTTGGTGTCTCTGGACCCACAATTTAAAATCACAACTTATGGTAAAGTTAGGTTTTGAGTTGCAAGTCCGAAAATACCACTTTGAGAAAGTTTGCATGTTCTTACTTTAACCATTCTGTGTCTCTGCCTGACTTTGAATACACTTCTGGGGTGGGTGACAGCTGGACTTTGTGCATTACCTACAGATAGCCACACATAAAGGGAGGTTAGGTGTGCCTAATTGGCTATCCACATCCCGATGGACCATTAACATCTGTCGTACTTTAACATTTGGGACCGCGTAGGAGGCAGGGCCCTACCCCTGTCTATCCCGGTATTAGCGAACCGCGAATGGTTAGTGCGTTATGTACAAGTGCTTTGTATAACGTTTTAGCTATGAATGCACTGTGTATACGTTATTATACATCACTACGTGGGTTCCATCTTAGAGCGGTGGCCATCTTATGGTTGCCCTCACATAGGCTACATATCATGAAGCAAATACGGGCCTTTTAGAGCACATGTGCCTTCCTTTGACTTCTCTGTGACCTGGGCAGCTTGGCTCCGCTGCCCCAGGTCAGTCCGGTCTCACGAGCTCCCCGTCCTCTGGCCACCTGTGATTAGCATCAGGGTTTGACACACCATAAAGCCTTTACATTAAACACGAGCCTCCAGCTAATCTCTTTCACACCTGACTGTTCCTGCTTTATGGCTTGTTTTCTAAACAGGAGATGCTCATGTTTATTGGGGCCAATCGATATCTGATGTGGGATCTGAGCCTTGCTGGGTAAATAATTGCGGGCTGGTTTAACTGGAATGTGGGATGGTCATCCTGACTCTGCCTTTTCGTTTGAAATGTATACATGTATATGGCCATATCGTAAAACCAAGGAATGTGTGCCTGAAGCATGATATTTTGTATTCAAGGAGAAGCCCGTTTCTGTGATTTTTTGCAGTCTCCTAAGATCATACACGCTGTTGTACTTCTTGGATACCTGTAATTGGTCTGCAGCCAATAAACTGATCTTTGACTTCACCCGGAAGACTCTGTGTTTCTGTAGGTCTGAAACAGGAAGAACCCGAAGTCATAGGGTGTGTTCCCCTGCACCGCTGGGCTTAAAATTCCCAGTACTTCAGTTGGCGCCCAACGTGGGGCGATTTCAGCGGTACCGGTCCAAGCCAGAGGTTCGTGAGGAGCTTCGTGTGGAAATTCTGGAGGAAGGCCGCCACTTCATCGACCCCTGCATGTCGACGTGGTCCGAAAGTCTTTTCTGCGAGGTTCTCCGCGTCCCGACGGCTACGAAGGACTGCTGCCCTGATTAATCGCCCTGTTTTGGACCCTTGACGATTTTGGTAGAGCGAAACAATCGAGAGAGTCTTCTGGTGACGCCATTGATCATCGATATTCAGTTAAGTATAAGTGGAGCGTCTCCCAGTTTGAATTTGGTATCCTTCGGGATAATTTTGATTTGGAGTTTGCAAACCCCAAAGCCAGAGGACTCGTGTATTCACGAGACTATCGTAATCGATAATCCTTTAAAGTTTGGAACTAGACTAGTGAGCAAAGATGCCTGGTGCTAGTGTATTTGGAAGATTGTTTTGTTTAAGTTGTGGAAGGGATTTCCAGTTAGAGGATTCATGTCCGGTTCCTCCAATTGGAACTCCAACTTATGAGCTTTATGTAAAACATGGCGTGGGCCCCATTGCATATAATGAAATATGGATCCGATACACCAGAAAGGACGGTGTTTTAAAATGGCCCCAAAATGGTAGTTTCGATACAGATATCTTAGATAATTTGGAAGTGAAATTGTTTAAAAAGAAAGCCCGGCCGGCGATGTTTGATTCTTTCCGCCTATGGCGAAAGGAAGCCAAACAGAAGGAAATTAAGCTAGCGAAAAGAAATAAGAGAGAAAGAGGTATGTCAGTGATGCAAGCAGCTGTGCAATTTAAGGATAATGAGGAGGAACAAATGAATGAGCAATTGCACAGACAGCGCAAACTAGGGATTGATAAATGTTACCCTGTTTTGTCACCCCTTGTGCAAGATGAGTCAAAAGAGAAAGAGAAAGATTCCCTAATGTCCCATTTGTTAAGTTCGCCACCCCCATATGCGCAAAATGCCACAGCGCCTCCACAGCTTGTAAATGTGCAGCCTCCAGTAAATATGCCGCAAGCCTTCCCGCAGCTGCCAGCTCCTCCTCAGCTGGCTCCTATCCCTGCAGTGCAGCCCTCTCAAGGGTCGCCAGTTTTGTTACCTGTTACCCCCGCGCTTCCTGCGACTTTGCCTAGCACGTCAGCGGTTTCCCCTGGCGCTCCTTCTTACACTACCCAGGTACCTGTATCTGAATCTGTTTTTCTTCCCTCTGTCTATCCCCCCGTTTTCGCCTCAACTTCTCCTTCAGCACGACAACGACTAGCTAATGTAGTTACTAGTTTAATGTCGCCTCTCTTTGGGTCATCGAGTGCGACTCCTGCCTTACAGCGTAAGCAATTGCGCAGTCAGCTGCCTGGTCCTGACGAGAAAGAGGTGTTAGATCATCTGGCGCGTAGGTGGATTGGTTTCCCTTCACTCTATGATGTGGAATCAGTTGTTACCGTTTTTCACCAATGGGATGCCCCAACACAGAGGTATGTCTTTGACAAAATGTGTGAATTCCTCTGTGAGGAATTGGAGGATAATGGTGCAAACCCAAACCAACAGGAATTGTGTCGAGTGCGATTTGATTTTGAAAAAGGTACAATTGTGGGTCCCAATGTAGATAAAGCAGTTGCGACTTTACTGTCCTTCAGAAATGGCGATTGTCAGCAATCATTGTTCGAACAGGAACTCCCTGTGGGGAAAAAGGTAAAAGCGCGCCAATATCCGATGCGTGAGGTTCCTCCAGTGTGGAGACCTGCTGATTTAAATGCTAATCCAGCTGTCCCAGCTCATTTTCAGCGTGTTTGGGTACATGTTCCATGGAAGCGATCTGAGGTGTTAGCGCTTAAACAGACATTGCCTGACCCCCGTAAAAACCCTACCGGATATTATAAGGAGTTATCCCAAACTGCAGAATCGTGTGTAATGAATTTGGCTGACATAGATATGTTGTTTGGGAATGTTGTTCCACAGCCTTTATGGGGATCCATTCGTAATGTAGATCACGCTGCAGAATTGGGTAACACATGGGCTAATATCATTGCTGCAGATGCTGGCCAAGTTGGTGGCGCGAAACCTGACCCTTTAGTAGCAGAACTCCCTGGTCGAATTATTACCTACATGAAAACTATAATGCCTGCGATGCGCGTAAATTGGGATAAACTATCCGCATGTAAGCAGAAGAAAGATGAGACAGTGTCCGATTTCTTTACCAGGTTTGAAGAAACGTTTATCGACCACAGTGGTCAAGACATGAGTACTGAAGGTGGCCAACGGTTATTTGTTGATAAATTTGTGCAGAATCTACTTCCCGAGTTGTGTAAAAAATTAAAAGACTCAGAAAGTTCCTGGGCTGTTTCCTCTTCAGCGCAAATACTGGCTACTGCACAGTATTATGAGAATAGAGACAAAGATGAGAAGGATAAAACAGATAAGAAAACGAAAGAACTGAAGACAAAGGTCCTTTTGTAGCAGGCCTATCCGCCACGTGGAGGACAGAATAATTATAGGCAAATACAAGGTATCTATCAGCAGCCCCAACAGTTTCAGAGTAATCAGCAAATGAACGGGTATTATCAACCACGTATCCCTGTAGGTCCCAACCAATATTCATATTGCAAAGAGGAAGGTCATTTTAAATATAGTTGCCCTAAATTAATGCAGCGTAACAGTAATGCGTATTGCGCAAGAGGTAGAGGTGGTCAGCAAGCCCCTAGAGGCAGAGGGTGTGGAAATGCTCCCCAGAACGCGCGTCCTCTTCCGCCTCAAAATACCATAAATAGCTTTGATCAGCAAGCCAACGCGACTGGTAATACAGCTCAGTACTACAATAACGATTATTATGCAGAAGATGACAATGTAGAAGATAATGATTACTAGGACAGCCGTAGACAGAGAGAGGGAGTTGTTTCAGTGCCAGTGGATCAGAGCGGACCTTATGTTAAAGTAACTACAGCAAATGTAACGGAGCCCTTTCTGCTGGATACTGGTGCTGCAAAGAGTTCAATTATGCATTCAAAACTCCCTGGCGCGCCTTTGTCTGGCGAAATGAATGTCTCAGTAGGTTTTTCTGGCGCCCCAGTTAGGAACCCGATTTCTAGTCCTATGTCACTTTCTGTTGGACCTTGTGAGCTAAAAGCACCCCTCATTCTAACAACCGGTTGTGGTGAAAATTTGCTAGGCTTAGATTTGCTAAAAAGATTGCATGCGACACTATATTGTTCTCCCTCAGGAGTACAACTTACATTAGGCAAGAAAGTGATTTCCCCAATGTATTTGTCTAAGAATGCAATGCCACCTGAATTGTCATCCCTTCCGGATGTCCTTTGGGCTACTGGTCCCAATGATGTGGGTCTCCTGGAAATACCGCCATATGTGGTCACTTTAAAAGCCAATGTCAGATTGCCACATATTCCCCAGTACAAGATCTCCACTGAAGGTCAGAAAGCATTGTTAGCAATTGTCAGTGATTTGATTAAAAAGGGTGTAATTGAAGAGACAAGAGGCAACGTTTGCAATAGTCCTGTTTTACCTGTCTTAAAACGAACGGACCCTTCACAGCCACCTGTTTACAGATTTGTGATTGATCTTAGAGAGGTTAATAAGATTGTTGTGCCACAGTTTCCAGTTGTCCCTGATATAACTGCCTTGTTAACCATGATTCCAGCCTGCATGGTCCTCAGTGATCGATCTGAAGAATGCCTTCTTTAGCATCCCAATTGCAGAGGAGAGCAGAGACATTTTTGGCTTCAGTCTAGGAGGCCGAAGCTTCCGCTTTAAACGCGCTCCCCAGGGCTACTGTGAAAGTCCATCAATATACAGTCAGGCTTTAAAAGCGCAGCTTGATGCACTAGTTTTACCCAGTGGCGCTATCCTCATTCAGTACGTTGACGATTTACTAATCGCCGCGGATACTGAAAAGATTTGCAAAAACGCTACCTTGTCATTGTTGCGTCATTTGTCTGCCTTCCATCACAAAGTGTCTCTCTCAAAGCTGCAATATTGTCGACAAGAAGTGACCTACTTAGGTCATCTCTTATCGAAGGAGGGAAGGAAACTGACCCCAGAAAGAATTCAAGCCATTGCACAGTTGAGTGTGCCAAGAACACAAAGAGAAGTGCGTGCTTTCTTGGGCATTACTTCATACTGTAGGCATTGGATTCCTAATTTTTCCTTGTTGGCAAAACCTTTGTTAGCATTAACATGCAAAGACACACCGAATCCTATTCCATGGTCTGAAGAGTGTCAGAAAAGTTTTTTGGAATTGCGTGATGCATTATGTTCAGCTCCTGTGTTGGGTACCCCCGACTACAGTAAGCCTTTTACATTGTATGTTCATGAAAAGGACGGTTGCGCATTATCAGTGTTAACACAGCCTTTTGGAGACAGACCGCGTCCATGCGCATATTTTTCGTCAACCTTGGACCCGGTAGCGAGGGCATTGCCAAGTTGTCTGAGCGCCACAGCCGCTGCAGCTATGTCTATTCGACAGTCTGTTGACCTAGTAATGGATAATACATTGATTGTTATGGTTCCACATGCTGTGGACACATTGTTAAACAGGACCAAGACACAACACTTAACTAGTGCGCGATTATCTGGTTATGAGCTGACACTGTTAGCAAACCATATACACATAAAGAGATGCAACACGTTGAATCCAGCTACACTATTACCAATTCCAGCAGACCTAGACGAGATTGAGCAACATGATTGTCTGTTCAGAACAGAAGAAGAGACGAAAGGGAGAGTAGATCTTAAAGATACTCCCCTGACTGAGTGTGATGGTACTTTATGGGTGGATGGTTCGTGTTTCAAGCTTCCAAATGGTGATACGACTGCTGCATATGCTATCACAACTTTGCACACGATTGTGGAAACTGCACGTGTGCCACAAAATTCGGCTCAAGCAGCAGAATTGATTGCCCTTACAAGAGCATGCGTGTTGTCTGAAGGAATGAAAGTGAACATATATACGGATAGCCAGTACGCCTTTGGCGTGGCTCATAGTTTTGGGCGATTGTGGAAGGAACGTGGGTTCCTGACTTCGCATGGAGCTAAGATTCAGAATGGCAAGCTGGTGAATGATCTCCTTGAGTCGCTGACCCTACCGTTGCAAGTTGCGATTATGAAATGCAGTGCGCACAAGAAAATCACTGATGATGTTGGTCGTGGTAATGCGTTTGCTGATGAAGTCGCGAAAGAAACAGCAAAAGATGTTGTGGTAAATAATTTAATTACCGGTACTTAATTTGATGCGGAAAATCTATAACAATAGCTCAGTAAAATAAGAGGCAGAATCCGTGGTATTAGAGGTTCGGAACGGGCTTTATTCCAAAATCAATTCGAATTGAGGACTCCATATTCCGTCACCACGAAGGTTCAGGAAGTGAAAGACAATACTTTATTGACAGATAATCATATTTATAGAAGAGGCATTATAGTGAAACAGATGCAGGAGGCGTAACAGTTGATAACAGAGATAAGGGCATACATGCGTAACTAAAATGGGTGTAACTAGGCGTAACTAAAGAACGTCATTAGGTATGATGTCATAAATGGGTGGTTCCATGAAAGAATTTCGCAATGTCAGCAAAAATACTTGGCAGAGATGCGCGCGCAGCAGCATGACGTGTGATTGACGTGTAACTAGAGGGTGAAGGGGACTTGACATTTAGCTCTACATGTGGAGACAGAAGTCTGGGGTTATGTCAACCTAATCCCAAATCATATCTAATATCCTATGTTTAAAGAACTGTGTTATCCAAAAAGAGAGGTCTCTTAGGATAGAATCTTATTCTATACTGACTATACTGACTGTTAGTGCGTGTACAAGCGTCTAAGTGTCTACACTAGATGCGAGGGGGTAGGAATATTCCATGGTAACAGGGCTATGAATTACTTGCGTGAGGGCAGCGAGGCCTGGCCCTTTGCGCGGTAGCTGGAGGAATGTTTACCTAAACTACTAGACAGGAATGCATTGGATGCGGAGCGGAGCAGAGCAGATAATCTTGAAGGTGAAATACAGTTTTTGGCAGGCGACGGGCTGGATCAGGCACCGTTAGCCGCGCAGGGAGTAAGACAAAGTTCATGGTCACAGATGCCGGCTCAGACTGGAGCTTTCAGAGGCAGAAGGCAGGAAAAAGGCTTAATGGCAGAATCAGGGCCTACTCGCCTGGACTGTAAAATGGGATAAATGAACCATATAAAGCCGGTGGCCTTTCATACTTAGGAATAGAATATCCGGCCCATTCATGGCGGATCTGAAAGAGGACATGTTGACGGTGGACGCACATGTGTTTGCGTCTTCATAACTGGAACTGGAGGGAACATACATGTACTTGTGATTTATACATGAAACCGTTGGGGTCCAAGATAGGGGACATAACTGATCATAAAAATCCATATTTCCACATTCCCTCCTTGTCCCCTACTTGCCCTTAGGAGATATCAATCTTCATCAATCCATCGATCTGTTCATATAACATCATTTGTTCTTCTTTCTTCTTCCGGGATCTTGAACGAAAACTTGGATGTGGGATACACGAGGTGGCACATAGACCACAAATCGCTGGCCCACATTGTAGACATAAGCAGCAACTGAATAGTATGAGAAAGCCAATACCTAGGAAGGAGAGCATTCTCCATCCCCAGGCTGACAACACGCCCCAGAACCAACCGGACCAAGTCCAGGTGCCTGGACTCTGGTGTATCTGGCTTACAATCTTATGAAGGCGGGTTATGGCTTTGTATACAGACGGCGAATTTTCTGGTATGAAAATGCAACAACTTGATCCGATGACCCTACAAGCTCCGCCCCTATCGGCCAGGATGACGTCAAGGACAAGACGATTTTGAAGCACAACAATCCGCATAGCAGACTGCTCTTCTGTTAAATTGCCTAAGGCGGAAATAGTTTCGTTCACTACTGCTTCAAGGGTTCTGGTTAATCTACGTATCAGCTTACTATTAGTGACTGTACCTATATAAGGAAAGAAACCTTTATTGAAATCTGTGTATTTTTCCCATGCTGTTTCAGTGTAATCGACGATTGGGAGATCTCTCTGCTGTCTATTGTGTACTAAATGAGTATTTCTATGATAATCAGGAGGAGCTAGGAAAACAGGTGGTAGAAGGAATGCTATGTAACAGGTACCATCCCAATCTAAAGGTAGGCGTATATATGCGGTCTGGCCACATATAAAGTAGGAATGACGAGAAGCTCTAAATGTAGACTTGCCTTGATCACTGAATTTTATCACAGTGGTGCATTTACTATGGCCCATGTGTATGGAGCCATTCTTTCTTATACATAGTTCACCTTTAACTGGAAATACTGACATAGCAGGCAAAATTGGTGCAGCTTCGGATTCAATATTCAGGATCATGAGATTAAGTGTAAAATTACCTAATCCATATACTTCATTTTCTAGATCAGTTCCTGTTCTTTTGGGAAGTCCCTCCTTGTTAGGGTAGCAGACTTTAAGCAAAACTAAGTTCAGGTTTCCCCATACCCAGTTGTCTTGATAAGCTACTGAGTTTGAATCTAAGGAATTAATTAAAACTAAACCATGCTCCACAGGAGCCATTGTGTGTGAACGGATATGGAAAGAGGGGCAAAACTCCCTTATAGTTCTGATAGGGAGGGAGTCGGCCACATATCCAACAATTTGTAGCATTGCTAGTCTGATGGGAATGATGTAACATACTAATAAAAGTGTTATTGCGCAGCGCAAATCTATATGACAACTCATGCGGTGGTAATTCACTAAAAGAATGTTCAGCAGTAACATTGTAAACATGTTTAGAAATAGGATAATATATGTGCAACAATATACTTGCAGCGATTATTAAAAGACATAAGAAAAACAAAATTAATAACGTCACTGTGCAATGACTACGCAGTGATTTACAGTACGCATGTTTTTTCAACTGCATTTGATTATTTCTTTCTCTATTCCGGTCCAGAGGATACATGTCAGAGACAAATTCAACCGATTCACCTTGGAGAGGACTTAAACAATCAAATTGTCTGACTGACTGGACCTCAATTTTAGTCTATATAGTTCTGAGTTCGATTGTTCAACCAAAGGAAGCTTTGAGTCAATTGGTGAAGACACGCGAGGTGTAACGTTTACATCAGACGGTAGTCCATGAAATTTCTTGATATGACTTGAATGTATCCAACCTTTGCGACCTTCGATCTTCACGGCTGTCCTCGTGGTGAGCAGTACAAGTTGAGGCGATTTCCACCTAGGATCCAGCTGAGTCTTCCGGTCAAAATTACGCACTAACACCAGGTCCCCGGGAACTACGTCATGGGGTTTCACCTCGGTGTTGTCGGGAAAGGCTGCAGCTACCTGTGAACGACAAGATTGTAGTGCAGACATCAAGGAAGCCAGGTAATCTGTCAGCATATTACAGTCAACGTCAGTGATTTTACGAGGTATAGGCGTCCCCCACATATTTGGTGGTCTACCGAAGATCACCTCATACGGGGATAGCCCTGTTCGAGAATGTGCTACCATTCTCATGTAAAAGAGTGCAACTGGTAAGGCTACTACCCAATCGACACCTTTCTGTCTACATATTTTGGACAATCTAATTTTCAGAGTTTGATTATGTCGTTCCACGAGACCTGCTGCCTCGGGGTGTCGGACACAATGAAACCTCCATTGATAGCCTAACAAAAGTGAAACGTGTTTCATTAGTTCGGATGAGAACGGCTGGCCGTTATCTGAATAGACAACACGTGGTAAACCGTACCGTGGGAAGAATTCTCGAACTAACTGTTTGGCAGTAGTCGGGGCAGTGTAATCTGAGACCGGGTATGCTTCTGTCCAACGGGAAAGAGCACAAACAACTACAAGAACATATTTGAATCCTCGACATCGTTCCATCTGGATATAATCCATCTGGAGGACTTCAAAAGGGTGATCAGGAGGCTGAAATCCACCCTGTTCTACGGGAATGCTTTTACCTGGGTTAAACTGACAACAGATCATACAGGTACCAACTTTTTGTTTAGCTGCTGCTCGTAAATGTTTGTTGAACCAAATGTGTTGAATGCTGTCTAGCATAGCTTTTTCTCCTAGGTGCGCTGGACTATGTATTGTATTAATGATAACTTGCACCATAGAGTCGGGAAGAAACCATATAGATTTTTCCTTCGTCATCCATCCCTGATCGGTTTGGATCCCTCCTAATTCAGTCCATTTCTTTATTTCTTCTGGTGTAGCATGTGTCTGTATGTCAATTACGTCAAGAGCGGGATCCTTAACCGTCATGCAATGTGTTGGTGTCAGAACTAGTGTTTTTGTCATGTCAGATGTGTGAGTTTTATTCTGAGCAGTCTGTTTAGCTGTTCTGTCAGCTAGATCATTGCCTTGGGAAATGATATCAGTAACTTTCGTATGAGCTTTACATTTCATAATTGATATTGCAGCGGGTAGATGTATTGCATCTAATAAGGCATGAATGAGGGGTCCGTGCTGAATGTGGGCACCGTGAGAAGTTAAATAACCTCTCTCTCGCCACAGCACGCCGAAGTCATGTACAACTCCGAATGCATAACGTGAATCAGTGTATATGTTGACTTTCTTATTTGTGGCTTGAGGACAGGCTTGTGTCAGAGCGATGAGCTCTGCTGCTTGAGCTGACAAGGTATTAATACGATTTGTTTCAATGACTTCAGTGTCTGTTGTGACTGCATACGCGGCCACTAGCTCTCCTGTATTTGTTCTCATACATGAACCATCTACATACAACGTCAGGTCTGGATCTGACAATGGGACGTCTGTCAAGTCTTGTCTGGGTTTCGTCGTGATAGTAATAACTTCAATACAATCATGTGCTAGTGGGTCTGTTCCGTTTACTGGCAAAAGTGTGGCAGGATTCAATGTACTACAACGTCTGATTTCTATGTGTGGCTGAAACAATGTTAATTCGTAACCGGTAAGTCTTGCTATAGTCAAGTGTTGTGTTTGCGTGCGGTTCAAGAGAACCTCTACTGCGTGTGGTACTTGTACTGTCAATTGATGTCCTAACACTATGGCATCGCTTTGTCTGATTGCTAAAGCTGTCGCTGCCACTGATTTCAGGCACGCAGGCAGAGCCTGAGCTACGGGATCTAATGTACTAGAAAAATAAGCACATGGTTTGTGTGCTCCTGCTTGTTCCTGTGTGAGTACTGACAAGGCAGTACCTTCGCGTTCTGTAACAAAGAGTGTAAACTGTTTACTGTAACATGGTGTTGCTAGGACAGGTGCTTGGCATAAAGCTTTCTTTAAGCTTTCAAAGGCGTGTGTATGTTCCTGAGTCCAAGGGAGGACAGTCGATGTGGCCGCCTCCTGTGTTGTCAACTGAATGAGTGGTTTTGCTAGAAATGCATACTGAGGGATCCACTGCCTACAATATGAAGTGAGGCCTATAAAAGCCCGCACCTCCTTTTGTGTCTTGGGTACTGACATGTTATCAATTAACTGGATGCGGTCGGGTGTAAGCTGCCTTCCCTCCTTGGACAGCGAGTTCCCAAGGTAAACAACTCGCTGGACACAGAATTGCAGCTTAGAAGGGGACACCTTGTGCCCCTTTTCGGCCAAAAATTGTAAAATCGTCAGTGAAGCTTTTTCACATTCAGGTTCGCTTCTAGCGGTGATCAGCAGATCATCGACATATTGAAGCAGGGCAGTGTTGACTGGCATGTGGATACTGTCAAGTTCTCGTTTCAGTGCTTGGCTATAGATGCTGGGGCTTTCTGTGAATCCTTGAGGTGCGCGTGTGAATTTAAAGCTTCGTCCATTTAAACTAAATCCGAACAAGTATTGGCTTTCCGGATCTATTGGGACGCTGAAAAAGGCATTCTTGAGATCAATTACAGTAAAGAATGTTGCTTCGGAATCAATGGCTGTCAGTAATGAAGAAATGTCTGGAACTACGGGGTATTGTGGTACAATACATTTATTTAATTCGCGCAGATCAATAACCAATCGATATACTGGCGGGGCTTTAGGATCAGTTCGTTTAAGAATCGGAATTATCGGGGAATTACATACATTGGAGTCGGTTTCCACAACCACTCCTTGGGTAATAAGCTCGTCAATGATTTGCAGTAAAGCCAATACAGCATCTGGTGGTAACTTGTATTGTCGCATACGTGGTAGTACCACTCCTGTCTTTAGTGTGACTCGATATGGTGTAATGTTCATGCAACCAACATCTGTAGGGCCTTGTGCCCATAAATGTGTGGGTAAAGTCTGCAGTCGGTGATCCATGTCTCGGGACACGTAGTGCCCTTTGAAATCACGTAAAAACAATCTTACTCCTTCCGGAGAACAACATATTATAGCTCCTAGAGCTTTCAATGTTTTTATACCTAACAGGTTTTCTGGACATGATTTAGTAAGCAATAAATCTGTAGTTCGTGTCAAAGGACCAATCGTAAGGGGAAGAGGCTGTGATACTTCGTTAATGATAGGTTTTCCTGAAAAACCAAGGGAAATATTCTGTGAGCCTGAGAGGGGTGCCCCTGGAACTTCACTACGTTTTATGGTTGTTCGGCTTGCCCCTGTATCAAGTAAAAATTTTCTATCTTGGCCTAATAGTTCACTGTGTACATAAGGTCCTTCTTGATCTACAGGGACCTCGATAAGGGGTAAGCCAACTTCCCTCTCTAGGCTGTTTCATGAGTATCGTTGATAATCAGGATAGTCATACTGTGCGGTCTGGTACATCTGTCGTGTCGTTGTTGGTGTGGCAGCAATAGGCTGCGGTGGTGGAGCTGGCATAGACTGTTGCGGAGCTGGCATGGCCTGTGCATGCTGCGGGGCTCCTTGTTGGTTCTGATCCTGTCTAAGTGGTCGTGGTCTTTCTTTTGTATTACCTATGGCGATATTATGTTTTAAAACTGGACAATCGTGTACATAATGACCTGGCTGTTTACAATAGTTGCATGTCCCTTTTACAGAAACTGCTGAAACACTGGACTGTGTCATACCCTTTTTATGACCGTCAGCTGGAACTGTCTGGGAAACTAGCATTTTCATTTTCGTGTCTTTCATGCGTCTTTGTTCATGTTCTTGTTCCTCTCTAATTCTATTGTGATGGTACTGTAGCATTTGTAACATTTGTGACGGAGTGTTACCTTGCCAGGTACTCTCGAATTTCAATACTCTATTCTTAACTTGGGGCAGGGCATTTTCAACTAATTTTGTCACAAACAGATGTGGATAAGATTCGCTACTTGCTTTTATTCCACTATTTATACCAAAACATTTTTCGAATCGGGCATAAAAGTCACTAGTGTCTTCATCTTGCTTTTGTTTACAGGCTGAGATTGCACCCCAGTCTTCCTTTTTCGTAGTTAATAAACGTGGCAGTACCTGTACTAATAAACCTGGTAGTATTTTGGTCTTTTCCCCAAGCCCTAAACCTGGACCTCGAGCTGTTTCTTCGTTTTCTAATGCTGTCCAATCTATCTTTTGGTCTCCCACCTCCCAATCCTTTTCTTTGAGTTTTTCGTAAATGCCCGCAGGCATTAATACCTTTAATATTTTCATAATGTCAGGATAGGTATACTCTCCCATGAGCAACATGTCTTTAATTTCACGGTGGAAACCCGCTGGGTCTTTGTCATGACTGGGTACCACTTTCTTCATTTCTAATAGTTCCATTTTAGATATGGGTGTGTATACAAACACACGTTTAAACTGATTGTCATCACCTTTTATCGGGTGGACTTGACTGGACAAAATGATATATATTTTCTAAATGTGTAGTCATTCCTGGTAGCCTCCCTAAATATATTGCAGCTCGTCGGATACGTAATGATGCCAGCAGCATTTCGTCCTCTTTGCCGGGCACAGGATCATATCTACAATCTATTAGAAGTTCCTTAAGCATGTCGGGAGTTACTAGTTTGGGCGTACGTTGGTGAGCTAATTCTTGAAAGGAAAGTTTATTTACTCTGGGTGGCGTGGAAAAAATGTTTGTTGTACCTCCTGTAGCACCGCCTGGGGTGCTGGGTGTGAAAGGATTCGTTGAACGTGATATAGCAACCATAGGTGTGGGTACAGCTGTAGAAACAGATGTGCTTGCCAGAACTTGTGTCGGAGTTTGTTGTTGCGGAGGTACAGACGGAGGAGGGTCTTGGCGTTGAACCCCCTCGGCAGGCGGTCTATGTGGCGCGGTATTAGCATACTCGGGAGCTGCGTCGTCTAAATAAGAAGAAAGGAAAACATCTTCTGCGGTTCTGGGATGCCCTTTGGGATGTGCTTTTATCGGAAACAATGGGGGTGGCAAGTCTTTTGGTATCTCCGGAGTAGCCTTAGGTAACCCTTCGGCCAGAAGAGGATACATACCATTCATAAGGGCATTTCTTTGTCTGTCTACTTGTTCTGATTTTACTCGAGTACCTTCTTCAATTAATAGATTTTCTCGGACTTTATTTGAATTCTCCTTACTCTTCTCTTCCTGTCTGCGTGCTTTTTCTGTACGTCTATACGATTCTTTACGCCATAATTCAATGGCATCTTTCTGTGATTGTCTAGCTTTCTTTTTCCATAATTCTTCCTCTACTTTCATGATGCAATCTGCATCCCAGGTCCCAGCTGCGGGCCACCTCTGACTTTCTGGTAATTCCTTGGTGTAGTCTGCCCATAAATCAAGAAATAATATGGCGTCTAGGCCATGTTTATGATACATGAAGTACCCTGGAGTGTCCCTAGGAGGAATGGGAACAGCTTCTTCGAGTACCCCTTTTCTAGTTTTGATCTGTCTTAATTTCGAAAAGAGCGGCATATTGAGAACTGATCTGATACCTAATTTTGAACACGTTTAATACAACAAAACACAATAATGAACAGTCATTCACACCACAATATGCAGAACGTATTTAAAACATTTAACATTTAACATTTAATGAACAACAATGATGGCCATTTAGGGAACTAGTCACTAAGCATAATACTCGGCACTAACTAGGTAATTCTGAATTATATACTAGACATACTAGATATACTGCTAAACAGTACAGATACACTGCTGAGACAGTGCAGACCGGATTTGTGTACCCAAACCCGTCTTGACCGGCACAACCTATGTGCACGTCAGAACGCCTCCCCGGCAATGGTACTCACCGGGTAGCTCGGAACGGAAGGCCTCGGAACTGAACTGAACTGGACTCGGACCGGACTGGACTCGACTCGAAACTTCGGAACTTCGGAACCTGGTGGGCCTCTGTATACCTCGGATCTTGCTCTCTCAGCTAGGCTCTGGTCGGGATACTTCGCACTTCTCACCGCCTCGTCTGGGTGTTGATCGCAGCCTCAGTTACCCCCGCTCGGCAGGAGGGAGATACAGGAAATCCTGTGGGTACGCGTTGTTGTCCGTCCAGCTGTGACATGAGACCGGGTCTGCAACGCACCTCCGGCGCGTGAGATGAGAAAGTGTCCCTGTTCGGGCGCCATATATGTGGTAAATAATTTAATTACCGGTACTTAATTTGATGCGGAAAATCTATAACAATAGCTCAGTAAAATAAGAGGCAGAATCCGTGGTATTAGAGGTTCGGAACGGGCTTTATTCCAAAATCAATTCGAATTGAGGACTCCATATTCCGTCACCACGAAGGTTCAGGAAGTGAAAGACAATACTTTATTGACAGATAATCATATTTATAGAAGAGGCATTATAGTGAAACAGATGCAGGAGGCGTAACAGTTGATAACAGAGATAAGGGCATACATGCGTAACTAAAATGGGTGTAACTAGGCGTAACTAAAGAACGTCATTAGGTATGATGTCATAAATGGGTGGTTCCATGAAAGAATTTCGCAATGTCAGCAAAAATACTTGGCAGAGATGCGCGCGCAGCAGCATGACGTGTGATTGACGTGTAACTAGAGGGTGAAGGGGACTTGACATTTAGCTCTACATGTGGAGACAGAAGTCTGGGGTTATGTCAACCTAATCCCAAATCATATCTAATATCCTATGTTTAAAGAACTGTGTTATCCAAAAAGAGAGGTCTCTTAGGATAGAATCTTATTCTATACTGACTATACTGACTGTTAGTGCGTGTACAAGCGTCTAAGTGTCTACACTAGATGCGAGGGGGTAGGAATATTCCATGGTAACAGGGCTATGAATTACTTGCATGAGGGCAGCGAGGCCTGGCCCTTTGCGCGGTAGCTGGAGGAATGTTTACCTAAACTACTAGACAGGAATGCATTGGATGCGGAGCGGAGCAGAGCAGATAATCTTGAAGGTGAAATACAGTTTTTGGCAGGCGACGGGCTGGATCAGGCACCGTTAGCCGCGCAGGGAGTAAGACAAAGTTCATGGTCACAGATGCCGGCTCAGACTGGAGCTTTCAGAGGCAGAAGGCAGGAAAAAGGCTTAATGGCAGAATCAGGGCCTACTCGCCTGGACTGTAAAATGGGATAAATGAACCATATAAAGCCGGTGGCCTTTCATACTTAGGAATAGAATATCCGGCCCATTCATGGCGGATCTGAAAGAGGACATGTTGACGGTGGACGCACATGTGTTTGCGTCTTCATAACTGGAACTGGAGGGAACATACATGTACTTGTGATTTATACATGAAACCGTTGGGGTCCAAGATAGGGGACATAACTGATCATAAAAATCCATATTTCCACAATGTGAAGACTCGAATGTATGTTGCAGGCCCTGCCAGATGGGTTGGTGATGTTGGAATGTGTGAAAACACAATAGAGAGTGTAAAGTCCCTTCAAGCTGAAGCCACAGAGAAAGAGTTAAGCAAGTGGAGAGAAAGTATGGGTAAGTTGGATGAGAATGGTTGTTGGATTGATCTGTCAGAACATAGGCGATGGTTGTTACCTGATGCATATGTGCTTCCAGTGGTTACTATGGCACATGGAATGGCACATATTAGTACGAAAGGAATCTGTAAGTTGTTGGCTCCAGTATGGCAGAATGCTGGAATTCCCTAGTGTGCAGAGAATGTGGTCAAGAATTGTATGGTATGCTTGAAGTACAACCCTGGTAGGGGAACCCCAACTCCAGCTGGTCATTTTGCGCCTCCATCATATCCATTTGAAGTTTTGCAGCTAGATTTTATCCACATGGAAAGGTGCAACAACCTGAAATATGTATTGGTGGTTGTCTGCGCTTTTTCAAAATGGATAGAGGCCTATCCCCTAAAAGATAACACTGCTCTATCCACAGCCAAAGCCCTTGTGAAGGAATTTTTCCCTAGGTTTGGAATGCCAAGAATGGTGTGGAATGATAATGGGAGTGAATTTGTGGGTCAAGTGATGAAGAATGTGTGTGAGGGATTAGGGGTTAGGCAGAAATTCCACGCTGCAAATCACCCCCAATCAGCTGGATTAGTAGAGCGCTACAATGGCGCTCTAAAACTCAAACTGGCCAAAATCCAGGCGAGCTCAGGTCTTAAATGGCCTGACGCTCTGCCTCTAGCGCTCCTGTCCACCAGAATGACCGTACACTCACGAGTGGGACTTAGCCCATACGAGATTATTTTTGGCCGCCCGGCTAATGTATGGGGTGTGCCAAGACCGACGAAATTCAGTGAAATCGAACATCCAGTACTGCTTGATTACTTGTACGAATTGACGGCTAAATTACGTGTTTTACACCAACAGGTGCACGATACTCTTCCCCAGGCCTCTGAGGCTCCAGGACACCCTATCGACCCTGGCACGTGGGTTTTGGTAAAAAAATTTCAGCGCAAAAGCAACGATGAGCCTCGTTGGATCGGCCCTCATCTCGTACTTCTGTCTACAAGATCAGCTGTTCGAGTAAAGGGGAAGAAGAACTGGATCCACGGCGCCCACGTGAAAAGGATCCCTTTGCCTCTGTCGTATGACCAGTGGGTCCAGGAGGGTATCGCTGACTCTGAAACAGACACTGTACCTCGTTTTGTGCCGTTCAGTGATGCACGCATAATAGGCACAACTTCAGCACAACAGAGTGACGATATTTTGCAAGAAGCTGTGCCACCGTCAATTCGATTGGACACTACAGAGCCTGAACTCTTGTTTCAAAATCAGACAGTACCTGGCCGTTTTCATTATAATCTAAGACCAAGGCCTATGGACAAATAAATATTCTTTTTCTTTTTATTTTTTGATAACCAGAGCTCTCCCATCTGAAGGACTTTCTTGATTTTTGTTTTTCGAACCACCATCCGGGTTCAGCCGCAGGGTCGCGGTGCCAAGACTTTGGGGTACAGGCCGAAGACGTTAGGTCAACGGTTCTGGTTGGTCTAGGGCGTTCCCTGGACTGACAGGCGTACTCCTTAGCAGAAGATACTCACCCGCCGCGAGCGGCACGATTAGAGGATGGAGTTTTGTAAGATGGAGAGACTCGCTGAGGAAATGAACTTTAAAGCAAGAATGTGTAAAATAATGAAGAGCAAACGTTTTGTATTTTTATGCCTGTTTGTATTATGTAGTATGGTAGTGTCTACTGTAGGATTTGTATTCTTCTCCTCTCAAGAGCCCTTTGCACCCACTGTACAGCCTATACCTCCTCCTACTGTCTCCCACACTCTTTTCACCCTCTGCCTGAACATGAACAAGCTAGACGGTCTGAGTTTGTAAACAACTCGTTTATTCAGCTCCTGCACCAGCACCAACTAGTGATGAATACAACCAATTGCTGGGTGTGTGGTTTAATGCCACATACCATTAATAAGGGTATTCCCTATCTAGTGCTGCCGTTTACTTACAATGGATCGTCATGGGCATTCCAGACCATGTTTCTCTTTGCACTAGATGCGTACTCCCCGCGACAACCGCGTTCCATCAGACCTAGCACCAATAATAAAGCCCTAATGAAAGGAGTTGCCGATATGAGCAGAGATATCGATGCATACTCATCTATTCCCAAAGAAGAGTTGAGAGCTTATGTAGGGTGGAACGCAACGGGGTATAGTATTAGTCTGGGTGAAAGACAGCGAAAAATCTCATCCCCAATCTGGGTCGTACCCCACATAGGTCGGTTCTGTTTGCAAGGTAATGGTCAGAATCCTAGAGCTCAACTGGGGAGAAGTGACTGTACTGAAACGTACACTTTTCCGTCACAGTTTTCCCCCGCGTTTTTGGCTGCCAAGGGTACATATTTTATCTGCAATGACCGAGCATATACATGGTTGCCCCCTGATTTCTCGGGCATATGTTATATTGCAAATCTGCTACCGCCAACATTTACTGCCGCCTCTGACTATCACAAGACCAGAGTTGTGAGAGGCGTGATTAGTAAGGAGGATACTGCCGGTCAGGAAGCGGGAGACTTCTTTTTGGGTTTCCTGCCGTTTTGGGGACCTATGGTCAATAGTAGGAACCTGAGACAACTGACTCGTGTGGTTGAATCCACTGTTAATGTTACGGCTGGTGCCCTTGGTAATTTGACAGCTGAGCTCCAAGCGGATCGCCTCATGACTTTGCAGAACCGCATGGTTCTAGACGTCATACTTGCAGACCGCGGTGGGGTATGTAAGGTTATCCAATCTAGTTGTTGCATTTTCATACCAGACAACGCTCCAACAGTTTATCAAGCCATCTCCAAACTTCATAAAATATCTGAGTCCATACACGTGGATAAAGGAGATTGGTCACTGGTGGGGTGGTTCCGGGAACTGATATCTGCCTGGGGTTGGAAAGTTCTGATGGTCATTGGAATGATCTTAGCCATCCTTTTCCTGTTCTGTCTGTGCATACAGTGTGCTCCTGCGATATGTGGCCTCTGTGCTACATTATGTGTAAGGAAACCTGTATCGAGGGACGAGCTAAGTAATAGGATGATGCTACAGCAACATCTCCATGACTTCGTGAATATTGACCTAGACTCGGATTGAAATGAGTATAGTTATTGCCTATGTAAGGGCAAAAGGAGGGTCTGTCGTACTTTAACATTTGGGACCGCGTAGGAGGCAGGGCCCTACCCCTGTCTATCCCGGTATTAGCGAACCGCGAATGGTTAATGCGTTATGTACAAGTGCTTTGTATAACGTTTTAGCTATGAATGCACTGTGTATACATTATTATACATCACTACGTGGGTTCCATCTTAGAGCGGTGGCCATCTTATGGTTGCCCTCACATAGGCTACATATCATGAAGCAAATACGGGCCTTTTAGAGCACATGTGCCTTCCTTTGACTTCTCTGTGACCTGGGCAGCTTGGCTCCGCTGCCCCAGGTCAGTCCGGTCTCACGAGCTCCCCGTCCTCTGGCCACCTGTGATTAGCATCAGGGTTTGACACACCATAAAGCCTTTACATTAAACACGAGCCTCCAGCTAATCTCTTTCACACCTGACTGTTCCTGCTTTATGGCTTGTTTTCTAAACAGGAGATGCTCATGTTTATTGGGGCCAATCGATATCTGATGTGGGATCTGAGCCTTGCTGGGTAAATAATTGCGGGCTGGTTTAACCGGAATGTGGGATGGTCATCATGACTCTGCCTTTTCGTTTGAAATGTATACATGTATATGGCCATATCGTAAAACCAAGGAATGTGTGCCTGAAGCATGATATTTTGTATTTAAGGAGAAGCCCGTTTCTGTGATTTTTAGCAGTCTCCTAAGAACATACACGCTGTTGTACTTCTTGGATACCTGTAATTGGTCTGCAGCCAATAAACTGATCTTTGACTTCACCCGGAAGACTCTGTGTTTCTGTAGGTCTGAAACAGGAAGAACCCGAAGTCATAGGGTGTGTTCCCCTGCACCGCTGGGCTTAAAATTCCCAGTACTTCACATCCTGATGGGTCATCCTGGGCAGGATGGGAGGGAGGAGCTGAAACTTGCACCTGAATGGGCTGTGCCTGTCCCCAAACAAAGAGCTGCATACTCCCCTGTAGTGAGGAGCCAGGGCAGGAGGCAGGAAGTGCAGGGACTTTGTGCACTTCAAAGGCCTTTCTTTGAAGTCTCCCCCACTTCAAAGGCTAAACTGGGCATAAGTACTGGACCTCAAACATCACCGCTTAAGTACACTTCTGGACCTGAGGACATTCTCTCAGGGCGGACTGTTGTGCTGCTGAAAGGACTATCACACTGCTGGACACTGCCAGAGTTTACTGGACATTTGCTCTGCTGTGCATGCCCTGCTGCCATCCTTGTATGAGAGTGAGAAAGATTGGACCTGCATCTCTACATCCCAGAACCAAAGTGACTCAATGGTTTGCTGTCTTGCCTCCTGTTCTGAAGTCTCAGGGACATCAAAGACTTTCAACAACCCTGCTACAGCCTTTGGACTCTGCCAACTGTGATCCCTGAACTGCCAAGTGGTGCCAATCCAGTCCTGGGCCCATGGAAGTGGGTTTTCTGTCTGTTCTCTGCAAAATATACAAGTTGCCGTTGTTGCGCCGGTGAGAAATGAAACACTTCACCTAACAAATGACACATCACTGCTTGAGGACATCGCATCGCCGGCTGTGCGGCTCGATGATGATGCATCCCCTGCATCATAAAGGGTTCTTCAACGATGCATCTTTGACTGTGCGGATCGGAATTGACACATCCCCGATATCCAAAGGGAACAACACCGACGCATTGCCTCCTCTGCTCCCCGCATCAGGGTTTTTAGTACTTTTCTTGAATCAGAGCTCATTGGTCTTTATAAATGGATTATTTATCCAATGCAAATATATTTAAATCTTTGAGTTAATAAAATTAAATGATTGTCATGTATTAATATTATGGATTATCCATTTGCTTCTTTTTTTCTAGTAATGCACATCTTATTAAAAAGAAGAGTTTTATTGTTCCCAGAGAACACTGTGAGGGGCCACCATATGTCTTGGCGCTATTAGCACCCTTAATCTATAACGCTGACAGCTTCTCTGATAAATTCTCATTCAGAGTGCAGGGGAGTTCTAAACAAAGAATGTTTGGGCCATATTATCAAGGAACGGCGATAACATTATCGCCGCTTTAGCGGCAGGAAACTGCCGCTAAAGCGGCGATAATGGGCTTGATAATATGCCTTTGAGAATTCCCATAGAAGCCCATGTTCACCAGAACCTGGGCTTCTATGGGAATTCACAAGGGCATATTATCAAGCCCATTATCGCCGCTTTAGCGGCAGTTTCCTGCCGCTAATGCGGCGATAATGTATCGCCGTTCCTTCATAATATGGCCCTTTATCTTTTAAGTCATGTTTATCAGAAAATAGTAATGGTTTAACTGGAGAAACAGCTAGCCGTCGGGAGGTTGGTTCCTTAACCCCTTCAATGCTCATGACGGAATGGTTCCGTCATGAGCATCGGTGCGCCTGTGCTCATGACGGAACCATTCCGTCATGAGGACAGGGGCACGAAATCCCTCTGCTGCAGACAGCAGAGGGATTTCCTTTTCTCCCCCAGAGCCTCAGGAGCTGGGGGAGAGCTTCCCCAGCTCCCGAGGCTCCCTCCCTGGTTTCTGTGAAAGGACAATCAGCGCGCACCTCGCGCTGTCGTTATGTCACAGAAACCGAAACTAAAATGAATCTTTAGGTTCATTTCAGTTTCACTTACTATCTGATCAGGGGGCTATCTCAGCCCCCTGAGCACGTAGAAAGACGGGCGAGGTATCATTGAAAAAGGGAGAATCCCAGTGGATCCCTGCTTGGGGATCGCCCCAGGAGGGAGATCGCCAAGCAGGGATCCACCCACTAGACACCAGGGAGGGGGGAGGGGCCCCTTGGGCAAGGGCCTTTGCTCCCCCCATATACATTTGGGCCAATATAGACTTTCTGCCCCCCCCTGGGGGGCAGATGGGGCAGTAGCCCCCAATCTGTTCCCTGGGGGGGCAGAAAGCCCACTAGATACCAGGGATTTAAAAACAAAATTATAATTAGGGGTGGGGGCTGCCCAAAATGGGCATGCCAATGCCCCCACCCCTCCCGCTGCAAAGATACAGTCTTTCTGCCCCCCCTGGGGGGCAGATGGGGGCAGTGGCCCCAATCTGGACCCCGGGGGGGCAGAAACCCCACTAGATACCAGGGATTTAAAAAAAATATATAATTAGGGGTGGGGGCTGCCCAATATATGCATGTCCGCAAAAATGACAGCCTGTCTGTCCCCCCTGGGGGGCAGATGGGGCAGTAGCCCCCAATCTGCCCCCCCAGGGGGGCAAAAAGCCCACTAGATGCCAGGGATTTTTTTGGGGCAAATCGGAATTAGGGTGAGGGCTGCCCAAAATGGGCATGCCAAGGCCCCCACCCCTGCCCCGCAAAAATTACAGCCTTTCTGCCCCCCTGGGGGGCAGATGGGGGCATTAGACCCCAATCCGCACCCCTGGGGGCAAAAAGCCCAGTAGACGCTGGGGATTTTTTGGGGCAAATTTAGAGTGAGGGCATTGGCATGCCCATTTTGGGCTGCCCCCATCCTAATTAAAATTTGCCCAAAAAAATCCCCGGCGTCTACTGGGCTTTTTGCCCCCCGGGGGGGCAGATGGGGGCATTAGCCCCCAATCTGCAGCCCCGGGGGGGCAAAACGCCCACTGGTTGCCAGGGATTATTTTAGGCAAATTTGAATTAGGGTGGGGGCTGCCCAAAACAGGCATGCCCATGCACCACCCCCTCCCCCGCAACAATTACAGCCTTCCTGCCCCCCCTTGGGGTCAGATGGGGGCATTAGCCCCCAATCTGCCCCCCGGGGGGGGGCAAAAAGCCCAGTAGACGGCAGGGAGTTTTTGGGGAAAATTTTAATTGGGGTGGGGGCATTGGCATGCCTGTTTTGGGCAGCCCCCACCCTAATTAAAATTTGCCCAAAAAACTCCCTGGCGTCTAGTGGACTTTCTGCTCCACCTGAGGGGCAGATGGGGGCATTAGCCCCCAAACTGCACCCCCGGGGGGGCAAAAAGCCCACTAGTCGTCAGGGATTTGTTTTAGCCAAATTTAAATTAGGGTGGGGGTTGCCCAAAACAGGGATTTTTTGGGCAAATTTTAATTAGGGTGGGGGCATTGGCATGCCCGTTTTGGACAACCCCCACCCTTATTAAAATTAACCCCAAAAACTCCCTGGCGTCTAGTGGACTTTCAGCCCCCCCTGGGGGGCAGATGGGGGCATTAGCCCCCAATCTGCCCCGCCAGGGGGGGGTAAAAAGCCCTCTAGACGCCAGGGTTTTTTGGGGGGCAAATTTGAATTAGAGTGGGGCAGCCCACAACAGGCATGCCGATTCCCCACCCCCTCCCCCGCAAAAATTGCAGCCTTCCTCCTCCCCCTGGGAAGCAGATAGGGCAGTAGCCCCCAATCTGCCCCCACGGGGGGGCAAAAAGCCCACTAGACGCCAGGGATTTTTTGGGTAACATTTTTTATTAGGGTGGGGGCATTGGAATGCCTGTTTTTGGAAACCGCCACCTTAATTAAAATTTGCTCAAAAACATCACTGGCATCTAATAGGCTTCCTGCCCCCCCTGGGGGGCAGATGGGAGCATTAGCTCCCAATCTGCACCCCCGGGGGCAAAAATCCCACTAGTCGCCAGGGATATATTTGGGGCAAATTTGAATTATGGTGGGGGCATTGGCTTGCCCGTTTTGGGAAGCCCCCACCATAATTAAAATTTGACCAAAAAACTCCATGGCGTCTAGTAGACTGTCAGCCCCCCTCTGGGGGGCAGATGGGGGCATTAGCCTTCAATCTGCCCCCCCGGGGGGACTAAAAGCCCACTAGACAAAAGGGATTTTTTGGGGCAAATTTTAATTAGGGTGGGGGCTGCCCAAAACGGGCATGCCAATGCCCCCACCCGCAACAATGACAGTCTTTCTGCCCCCCGGGGGGCAAAAGCCCTTTAGAAGCCAACGATTATGCTGGCAAAGTGCCTAGCTGTAGTTTTTGAAAACTAGCTCTGCCGGCACCTAGGGAAACCTACCAAACCCACACATTTCTGAAGACTAGACACCCAGGGGATTCCAGGGATGTATGGCTTGCATGGATCCCCAACGTTTCCTTACCCAGAATCCCCTGCAAACCTCACTTTTAGCTGAAAAAATCACTTTTTTCACACATTTTTGTGTGGGAAGGTTGTGGCATCACTGTGCTGACACAAATTTTCTACCACCCAGCGTTCCCCCTCATCTCCCGATAAAAATGGTGCCTCACTCTTGTGGGAGGCCCAAGTACCCGCAACAGGCACGGGCCCAAAACGTAGTGAGGCGACATCAAAATTGCCTATCACCAAACAACCAGGTTTTGCAAGGGCGGTCGCCTGCGTTTTTGACCCCGTGCTCGGCGGCCATCTAGGAAAACCTACCAAACCCATACATTTCTGAAAACTAGACACACGGGGGCTTCCAGGGAGGTATGGCTTGTGTGGATCCCCCAACGTTTCCTTACCCAGAATACCCTGCAAACCTCACTTTTAGCTGAAAAAAATAATTTTTTTCACACATTTTTGTGTGGGAAAGTTGTGGCATCACCGTGCTCACACAAATGTCCCACCACCCAGCGTTCCCCCTCATCTCCCGATAAAAATAGTGCCTCACTCGTGTGGGAGGCCCAAGTACCCGCAATAGGCAAGGGCCCAAAACGTATTGAGGCGACATCAAAATTGCCTATCACCAAACAACTTGGTTTTGCAAGGGCAGTCGCCTGGGTTTTTGACCCCGTGCTCGGCGGCCATCAAGGAAAACCTACCAAACCCATACATTTCTGAAAACTAGACACACGGGGGCTTCCAGCGAGGTATGGCTTGCGTGGATCCCTCAACGTTTCCTTACCCAGAATCCCCTGCAAACCTCAATTTTAGCTGAAAAAGTCACTTTTTTCACACATTTTGGTGTGGGAAAGTTGTGGCATCACCGGGCTCACACAAATTTACCACCACCCAGCGTTCCACCAGGTCTCCCAGTAAAAATGGTGCCTCACTTGTGTGGGAGGCCCAAGTACCCGCGACAGGCAAGGGCCTAAAACGTAGTGAGGCGACATCAAAATTGCCTATAGCAAAACCACCTGGTTTTGCAAGGGGGGTCACCTGGGGTTTTGACCCGGTGCTCGGCGGCCATCTAGGGAAACCTACCAAACCCATACATTTCTGAAAACTAGACACCCGGGTGCTTCCAGGGAGGTATGGCTTGCGTGGATCCCCCAAAGTTTCCTTACCCAGAATCCCCTGCATACCTCAATTTTAGCTGGAAAAAACACTTTTTTCACACATTTTTGCGTGGGAAAGTTGTGGGATCACTGGGCTCACACAAATTTCCCACCACCCAGCGTTCCCCCAGGTCTCCCGGTAAAAATGGTGCCTCACTTGTGTGGGAGGCCCAAGTACCCGCGACAGGCAAGAGCCCAAAACATTTTTTGATAGGCAATTTTGATGTCGCCTCACTAAGTTTTGAGCCCTTGCCTGTCGGGGGTACTTGGTCCTCCCACACAAGTGAGGCACCATTTTTACTGGGAGACCCGGGGGAACGCTGGGTGGTGGGAAATATGAGTGAGCCTGGTGATGCCACTACTTTCCCACACCAAAATGTGTGAAAAAAGTGTTTCTTTCAGCTAAAATTGAGGTTTGCAGGGGTTCCTGGGTAAGGAAACTTTGGGGGATCCACGCAAGCCATACCTCCCTGGAAGCCCCTGGGTGTCTAGTTTTCAGAAATGTGTGGGTTTGGTAGGTTTCCCTATATGGCCACTGAGCACGGGGCCAAAAACCCAGGTGACCCCCTTGCAAAACCAGGTGGTTTTGAGATAGGCAATTTTGATGTTGCATCACTACGTTTTGGGCCCTTGCCTGTCGCGGGGGATTGGGCCTCCCACACAAGTGAGGCACCATTTTTACCGGGAGGCCTGGGGGAACGCTGGGTGGTGGGAAATTTGTGTGAGCCCGGTGATGCCACAACTTTCCCGGTTTCTGGCATTTAAGCCGTCTTCAGCCAGGCTTGCCACTGGATTCAAGCAAGCCTGGCTGAAGACGGCTGAAATGCCAGAAACCGGTCCTAGGAAGCTTGTTTCCGGTCCAGGGAAGACATGGCTTGGCAGTTTGGGCTGGACTGTTCCCATGAGGCACAGGGTCAGACTGATTTTCATATGGCCATGTCTGAACTGGGGTGGCAGAGTGGGCTAAAGAACGGTGATGGATTAAACCCAGATCAGTTGACTGGGGGTGAGTGATTGCAGTGTTCAACACTCCGTCCATCATTTCCTTTGGTTTTTGCTTTGTTCGCCATAAGTTGGCAGGGTATGCTCAGACGTGAGTCCCTTGCTCACTTTGCCACTGGATTCAAGCAAGCCTGGCTGAAGACGGCTGAAATGCCAGAAACCGGTCCTAGGAAGCTTGTTTCCGGTCCAGGGAAGGCATGGCTTGGCAGTTCGGGCTGGACTGTTCCCATGAGGCACAGGGTCAGACTGATTTGCATATGGCCATGTCTGAACTGGGATGGCAGAGTGGGCTAAAGAACGGTGATGGATCAAACCCAGATCTGTTGACTGGGTGTGAGTGTTTGATTGGTTCTGATGCTCCGTCCATCACCACCCCCTTTTGTACCGCGGCGTACTACAAAGGACGGTAACGTTTTGATTTGGTCAACAAGTAGGTTCAGGATCTCCAAAGGACAGTTGCCTCATTTTTTTAATTTATGCTTGCTTTTTGTTCGGAGCAATGGACTATCATAAAAAGAGTATATACTTTCCTGATGAGGCGTGCCAGCTTGTAGCGTGATTGGCTTCTCAGGAACCCACTCAACGTCTCAGGACGGCGTGGTGCCAGAGCGACCAATGTTGTATATAGTTGAGGTGCCTGTAGATGTGGCTGCAGTAGACTACGGTGACCACCTAGCTAGAATCGCCCTGCTAGTCTGGAATTGGGGACTGAAACTCTGCGTCTGTTCTTAGTTGCTTAGTAGAAGTCTTTTGACCCATAATTTCACTGATCTGACCTAAGGTGCTCACAACCAATCATATTCTTCCAATGGTGGAAAAGTGAGGTGATTTCAGATATGTTTTTTTGATTGGCTACATCTTGTGGAGTTGTCCTGTGCTTTGGGATTAGCCACGTTTTGCTTGCTAGTTTTTGATTTGCTGTTGATCCGAAATAGCACAAGTGTTTCTGGCACGGTATTTAGCTGCAGCATGTCCCTTTTCTCCACCAGCGGGTGGGGCCGAGTGGCATATGCATAAACATGCGGAAGTGTATAATATGTTGCAACCCATTTTAGTGTGTGTCTGTTTCACTCTTCAATTGTGAAGACTTCAGAAATATAAACTTCCCACGAGACTGAAATAAGAACAGCAGTACTGTGCATAGCCTCTTTCTATGTTTGGAACAGTATGTGCCCACAGTATGGAATCTTATGGTGTCATTGTGTGGGTGAGGAAAGAGATATTCTGGTCAGTTGGAATCAGCCTCTCCCTCCATCTTGGTGTTGTTCCTGTATACTCAATAAATTCGGCATTGCGACACTGCTTCTGTGTGGTGTTCTTTGATGGTGTCCACTGTAAAAGTAGATTTCAGAGCTTAACAGAATATCAAGTCTTTAAAGTTGCATTTCTGTTTCCTTGCCAAACTTTATTACTTTTGCATTTGTGGCCTATTCAGTGTTTACATTTCCTTTGGTGACACCATTTCAATTGTTTTGTATGTTTTTGTTGGTTGGTCTATTGGAAAGAGAAAGTGCTAATATTAAGAATAGGGTAGGAAATGTATTTTCTTATTTTGTTTAATTTACTGTTATTTAGGTCAATCTATTCAGAAGTAGTAAACTAAATAAAATTTCAAGATGGCCACCTTCCGTTATTGGAAAGCCAATAGCAATAAACAGCATGTCAGGGGAGGTAGAGAGAGAGAGAAAGAGGGAGGGGATAAGACACCCAGCAGCAGTAGTGCTCTCTGTTCTGGCACATGGGTAGGAGAGTGTGATGAGAGCCAATTAAGCAGTAGTGGCCGGCAACATTTAAATATGGTGGTGGCGATGACCAAAAAATTCACCATATACATGTTGCATTTGCTGGAGGGTGCGGTTGCCGTCTCTCTCTTCTCTCCTCAGTGGTGACTTGGATGGAAAGGGAAGGACTTCCTCCCTTATACAACCCAAAACCAACCAAACCTCTCCAGGAATGGTTGGAGCAGGCTAACCCAGTGCTCATTTTGAGGCTGGGGGCCTGTGGCTGCAATCCCTCCGCTGTTTTTCAGCCCTGGGATTGCAGGCTCTGAAGTGTACAGGTCAATTTGGCCAGCTGTAGGCAGCCGGCCAATGTGACATGCGCTCTGCAAGGGGGCTGAAGTAATAGTGCAATTGCCTTATGGGCCTAAATACTTTTTAAGACTTTTCTGTCCCCCCCCCCCCCCGGGGACAGATCACCTATATTTTTTGGCTTTTCTGGCCCGGGGGGGGGGGGGGATGGGGGGGCAGAAAAGCCCACTAGAGCCAGGGATTTAAAAATAAATTAATTGGTTGCTTCCAAGGGACATATATTTGTTTATGTGTATTCTGCAGATCAGCCCGTTTATTTGTTCTTTCTGCCCCCATTTGGGTAGTGACATAGCGTGTTATAATGTGAATTGTTTTTATTTCTTGTGAATTGTAATTGTAATGCTTTATTTCTCCCTTTTTGTTCTAGTTCAAGGCTTTTGCTCTTTAGACTGTTGCGGTTTCGTTACTGGTGGTTCTGCTGTTTGTGTACTTGCATGTGTTTGGTAAGAGACTATTTTTGTACAATGTAAATGAGTTTCATTTTTCTGCATGAATGTGTTTTTTGCAAATTGTGTAAAAATACCAGTATGTTTGGCTTCTGTTTTTTGAGTGTCTAAAACGTTTTGCATTTGTGCTTGATGTGTATTTTGTTGTCTTTTGAGTAATTTATTTTTTTTCTTTCTATTGGGATATCGTTGATTTTTGCTGTGTCTTTGCAGAGTAGGTGCTGGTGAGTGTAGCTATCTCTTGTAAGTGAATCGTATAGTTTTTGAGTATATAGATCTTTGTGATAAAGGCACACATTTTTTTACTTACTTAATTTGCACAGTGTTGGTTGTTGACTTGTTTGTGCAGTCTCCTTTCTTAGTAAGGATAATGGCTAGCCACAGGATTACTGCTCAGCAGGTTGTTGGTATGCTTTTTGATTCTTCCTCTGACCATGGTCCAGAGACGGACTCTGATTCTGAGGCAGAGGTGGGAGGGGAAGATTCAGGCAGTGAGTTTTCTCTCCACATGGCATCATCCGATGATGAAGCTACTCTCACTGCGAATGAAGCTAATCTTAGTGCGGATGAAGTGCCTGTGTTAGAGGAGGACATTGATGTGCCGATAGTGCGGCAAGAGGCATCTGGGCTGCAGCCTGGGGCTGCAAGGCTTCCCGTTGGTATAATGCGGCAAGAGGCATCTGGGCTGCAGCCTGGGGCTGCAAGGCTTCCCGTTGGTGTAGTGCGGCAAGAGGCATCTGGGGTTGCAAGGCTTCCCGTTGGTATAGTGCGGCAAGAGGCATCTGGACTGCAGCCTGGGGCTGCAAGGCTTCCCCTTGAAAGTGCTGACCTCTGGGTTGCCCCAGGCATGGTGCAGCCGGCATTGCCAGACTTTACTGGTGTTCCAGGGTGTAGAGTGAATACTGAAAACTTTTTGCCCATAATTTTTTTTCAGTTGTGTATGGACAATGTGTTTTTTGAAGAGATCGATGAGCAGAACAATTTGTATGCTGGATAGTTTTTGAGGGACAACAGTGCCAGCCTTAAGCCCCACTCTAGAGCTACCCGATGGACTCCCACAAATCTGGAAGAGATGAAGAAGTTCTTGGGTTTAACTTTTTTGATGGGCCTGCTAAGGAAGCCATCAATTTCTTCATATTGGTCTACTAGTCCCTTGATGGCAACTGCTATATTTCCGGCAGTCATGAGTCATGATAGGTATTTGCTTCTGCTTCGGATGATGCATTTTGTCGATAATGGTTTAGCTTTGCCACGAGATCACCCTGATTGTGACCGTCTTTTTAAAATTTGGCCTGTCATTGATCACTTTGTTGATCGATTTTCTGAGATCTATGCTCCAGGGAAAGAAATTGCAGTGGCTGAGTCTTTGGTGTTGTTCAAGGGCCGCTTGGTTTTTAGGTAATACATTCCTAGTAAGAGGGCACGCTATGGAATTAAGCTGTATATGCTGTGTGACAGTAGGACTGGATATGTCTCTAATTTCAGGGTGTACACCAGTAAGGAATCCAGGATTAACCCCCCTGGTTGTCCGTCCACTTTTGGAGTGACTGAGAAAATTGTGTGGGAACTTGGTAGAGGATTTTTTAACAAAGGCCACCATTTATATGTAGATAACTTCTACACTGGTGTGCGGTTGTTCAGGGAAATATCTAACCGTAAAGGTTTCCCAAAAGAACTTGTTTGTCAAAAGCTTATGCGGGGACAGTGCAGTGCGTTGCGTTGCGAGGAGCTTCTAGCTTTGAAGTTTTCAGACAGGAGAGATGTCTACATGCTGACTACCATCCATGATAAAAGCACTACACCTGTGACTGTTTAGGGTCAGGTTGCTGAAGCGCGCAAACCTGTGTGCATTTTAGACTATAATAGGCACATGGGTGGTGTTGACAGAGTAGATCAGAGGTTGGAACCTTGCGCTGCTCTTCGTAAGGCTTACATTTGGTACAAGAAGTTGGCTATCCATCTTTTCCACTTGCCAACCTTTAATGCTTTTGTTGTGTTCCAGGATTCTTGTCCTGAGTCAAAGATGACTTTTGCTAAGTTTCAGGAGTCTGTAATAGGCAGCCTTGTTTTAGTGCAACAGGCAAGTGTTCCTAGAGTTGGAGTGGTGGAGGATGTTGCTAGATTGAAAGATCTTCACTTTCCTGATCACATTCCTCCCACACCCTCAAAAGACTTTCCCAGTAGGAGATGTAGAGTCTCTTGGCGAAGAGGTATGCGGAAGGAGACTCGTATGTACTGCCCCGAGTGTCCTTCTAACCCTGGGCTGTGTGTGCCTGCTTGTTTTAGAATGTACCACACGCAAAATACTTTTTGGGAGCATCCATGAGTGGTAAAGTGAAGTGCCTGGCCTCTATTGTTTATTATTTTTTGTTCAGTTTCAAGGTTGGCATTTATGTAGTGTATTTAGTTTCAGTTTTTGTGTTAGTAGATTTGTATCTATTTGCAATTTGTTTGTGTTTTCTTATTTATATAAAAAAAATCCTAAATGTGATGGCCGTGTGCGTGGAGTGGCGCTTGTCTGGCGGTGTGCGTGGTCTGGCGCTTGGCTGGCGGTGTGTTTGGATTGGGGCTTGGCTGGTGGTGTGTTTGTACTGGCGCTTGGCTGGCGGTGTGCGTGGACTGGCGCTTGGCTGGAGGTGTGGTGTGCGTGGACTGGCGTATGGCTGACGGTGTGGTGTGCGTAGACTGGCGCTTGGCTGGCGGTGTGCATGGACTGGCGCTTGGCTGGCGGTGTGTTTGTACTGGCGCTTGGCTGATGGTGTGCGTGGACTGGTGCTTGGCTGGCGGTGTGTGTGGACTTGCGCTTGGCTGGCGGTGTGGTGTGCGTGGACTGGTGCTTGGCTGGCAGTGTGCGTGGACTGGCGCATGGCTGACGGTGTGGTGTGCGGTGACTGTGTTTGTACTGGCGCTTGGCTGGCGGTGTGTTTGAACTGGTGCTTGGCTGGCGGTGTGTGTGGACTGGTGCTTGGCTGGCGGTGTGGTGTGCGTGGACTGGCGCTTGGCTGGCGGTGTGCATGGACTGGCGCTTGGCTGGCGGTGTGGTGTGCGTGGACTGGCGCATGGCTGGCGGTGTGTGAGTAGTGACTAGCTGCTGGTCACTACACACACTGCTAGCCAAACGCCACTCAACGCAATCTGTGAGCTGGTGTGGTTGCTGCGTCAGGCATGTGGGCGTGTGAAAGTGATGGGCCCTTGAATGGCGCTGTCTGCTAGTGTGAGTGTTGTAATGTGCTGGGCCCGCGGCTGGCGTTGTAATTGGTTTTGTATGTGTCACACGTATGAAAGGTGTATGAATGACCTGTAAAGAGGTTGGTGCCTTGTCGTGGCTTTACAGCTCATGAGCTGTGAGTCAATGGTTCAGTTTCTCGTCCTTTCAATTAACAGTGCATTTCATTTTTGTGAACTTTCTGGTTAATACAACTGTATATACTGAACCATCACTCACCCTCATGCCAAATCCAACCAGTATGTATGTGTGCTTGAGGAATTGGTAGTTTTGCATAAAAATGTGTCTTTTCTGTTTCTGTCAAGCAGGGTGTACCTTGTCCTTTTTTGTGAATGTTGTAATATGTTGGTTTTGTGCCTGGTGGTGTAAATGGTCTTGTGTGTATCATGTATGAAAGGTGTGTGAATGGCCTGTAAAGCGGTTGGTGCCTTGAAGTGGCTTTACAGCTCACGAGCTGCGAGTCACTGGTTCAGTTTTTTGTCCATTCAATTATTGACAGTGCATTTCATTTTTATTAAATCTCTTGTTAATACACTTTTATTTACTGAACCATCACTCGCCCTTGTGCCAAATCCAACCAGTATGTGTGTGTGCTTGAGGAATAGGTGGTTGTGCTTAAAAATGTGTTTTTTCTGTTTTTGTCAAGCAGGGTGTACCTTGTCCTTTTTTGTGAAAGTTGTAATGTGTTGGTTTTGTGCCTGGTGGTGTAAATGGTCTTGTGTGTATCATGTATGAAAGGTGTGTGAATGGCCTGTAAAGCGGTTGGTGCTTTGAAGTGGCTCTACAGCTCACGAGCTGCGAGTCACTGGTTCAGTTTTTTGTTCATTCAATTATTGACAGTGCATTTTATTTTTGTGAAGTCTCTTGCTAATACAATTTTATATACTGAACCATCACTCGCCCTCATGCCAAATCCAACCAGTATGTGTGTGTGCTTGAGGAATAGATGTCTGTGCAGTAATCTTTGTCTGTTTTGTCTCTCTGCCAAGCTGTACATTTCATTTAAGAATAACCTAACAACTGTAGTTTTTGTCGTAAACTAAACACCCATGGGAGTGCATGGTGATGTCTCTCTTGTGGATCCCAACAAGTTATCTTACCCACAATGTCCTGCAAACGTCAAAATGTGACTTTGACATTTCCCTTGCATTATTGTGCCCAAAATTTCACACGGCGGAAAGTAACAACAAATTTCCAACCCCCCAGCATTCCTCCAAGTATCCCAATAGAAATGGTACCTCACTTGTATGGGTGGGCCAAGTACCCGCAGCAGGGAAGGGCCCAAAACCTATTGATGTGACATCAAAATTACCTATCACAAACCAACCAAAAATGTGTGAAAAAGTGATTTTTTTTTCAGCTAAAATAGAGATTTGCAGGGGATTCTGGGTAAGGAAACGTTGGGGGATCCATGCAAGCCATACCTCCCTGGAAGACCCGCGTGTCAAGTTTTCAGAAATGTGTGGGTTTGGTAGGTTTCCCTAGATGGCCTCCGAGCACGGGACCAAAAACCCAGGTGACCCCCCTTGCAAAACCAGGTGGTTTTGAGATCGGCAATTTTGATGTTGCCTCACTACGTTTTGAGCCCTTGCCTGTCGCGGGTACTTGGGCCTCCCACACAAGTGAGGCACCATTTTTATCGGGAGACCTGGGGGAACACTGGGTGGAGGGAAATTTGTGTGAGCCCGGTGATGCCACACTTTCCCACACAAAAATGTGTGAAAAAAGTGATTTTCTTCAGCTAAAATTGAGGTTTGCAGGGGATTCTGGGTAAGGAAGTATTAGGGGATCCACGCAAGCCATACCTCCCTGGAAGTCCCCGGGTGTCTAGTTTTCAGAAATGTGTGGGTTTGGTAGGTTTCCCTAGATGGCCGCCGAGCACGGGCCAAAAACCCAGGTGACCCGCCTTGCAAAACCAGGTGGTTTAGAGATCGGCAATTTTGATGTCGCCTCACTACGTTTTGAGCCCTTGCCTGTCGCGGGTACTTGGGCCTCCCACACAAGTGAGGCACCATTTTTATTGGGAGACCTGGGGGAATGAGGGGTGGTGGGAAATTTGTGTGAGCCCGGTGATGCCACAACTTTCCCACACATAAATGTGTGAAAAAAGTGATTTTTTCAGCTAAAATAGAGGTTTGCAGGGGATTCTGGGTAAGGAAACGTTGGGGGATCCACGCAAGCCATACCTCCCTGGAAGACCCGCGTGTCTAGTTTTCAGAAATGTGTGGGTTTGGTAGGTTTCCCTAGATCGCCGCCGAGCACGGGGCCAAAATCCCAGGTGACCCCCCATGCAAAACCAGGTGGTTTTGAGATAGGCAATTTTGACGTCACCTCACTACGTTTTGGGCCGTTGCCTGTCGCGGATACTTGGGCCTCCCACACAAGTGAGGCACCATTTTTAGTGGGAGACCTGGGGAAACGCTGGGTGGTGGAAAATTTGTGTGAGCCCGGTGATGCCACACTTTCCCACAGAAAAATGTGTGGAAAAAGTGATTTTTTTCAGCTACAATTGAGGTTTGCAGGGAATTCTGGGTAAGGAAATGTTGGGGGATCCACGCAAGCCATACCTCCCTGGAAGCCTCCGGGTGTCTAGTTTTCAGAAATGTGTGGGTTTGGTAGGTTTCCCTAGGTGCCGCCAGAGCTAGGGTTCAAAAACTACAGCTAGGCACTTTGCTAAAAAAGGATAATTTTTCACTGCGAAATAGAGGTGTGACCACGTTGCGTTTTGCGCCGTTTCCTCTCGCAGGCACTAGGCCGACCCACACAAGTGAGGTTCCATTTTTCTCGGAAGACTTTGGGGAACGCGGGGTGGGTGGAAATTGTGGATCCACGTAGATTCCAGAACTTTCCACCACAGAAATGTGGGGAAAATGTGTTTGGGCAATTTTTTAGGTTTGCAAGGGATTCTGGGTAGCAGAACCTGGTGGGAGGCAGTCAAGTCTCCCCATCCTGGATTCCCCTGGGTGTTTAGTTCTTAAAAATGTATAGGTTTGCTAGGTTTCCATAGGTGCCGGCAGAGCTAAGGTTAAAAAACTACAGCTAGGCACTTTGCCAAAAAAGGGTGATTTTTCTCTGCGAAATTGAGGTGTGACCACGTTGCGTTTTGCACCATTTCCTGTCGCGGGCACTAGGCTGACCCACACAAGTGAGGTACCGTTTTTCTCGTAAGACGCTGGGGAACGTGGGGTGGGTGAAAATATGTGGATCCACGCCGATTCCACAACTTTCCACCACAGAAATGTGGGAAGAATGTGTTTTTTTGACAAAATTTTATAGGTTTGCAAGGGATTCTGGGTAACAGAACCTGGTGGGAGGCAGCTACGTCACTCCATCCTGGATGCCCCTGGGTGTCTAGTTTTCAAAAATGTATAGGTTTGCTAGGTTTCCCTAGGTGCCGGCAGACCTATGGTTAAAAAATGACAGCTAGGTACTTTGCCAAAAAAGGGTCATTTTTCACTGCAAAATTGAGGTGTGACCATGCTGCATTTTGTGCCGTTTCCTGTCGCGGGCACTAGGCCTACCCACACAAGTGAGGTACCATTTTTCTCTTAAGACTTTGGGGAATGCGGGGTGGGTGGAAATTTGTGGATCCGCGCAAATTCCAGAACTTTCCACCACAGAAATGTGGGGAAAATGTGTTTTTTGGACAATTTTTTAGGTTTGCAAGGGATTCTGGGTAACAGAACCTGGTGGGAGGCAGTCAAGTCACCCCATTCTGGATTCCCATGGGTGTCTAGTTTTCAAAAATCTTTAGGTTTGCTAGGTTGCCCTAGGTGCCGACAGAGCTAGTGTTAAAAAAACTACAGCTAGACACTTCGCAAAAAAAAGGTAAATTTTCATTGTGAAAATGTGGTGTGTTCACGTTGGGTTTTGAGCCATTTCCGATCGTGGGCACTATGCCTACCCACACAAGTGAGGTACCATTTTTATCGGGAGACTTAGGATAATTCAGATTTGTAAAGCAACTGTTATTACCTATTGATTTTTGATGCCTTTCTGCCCTCCAAATGAAGGACATTGTGTAAAAAAGAAGTCATTTTGAAAAATGACCGATAATTCTCGTGCTAGTGTGAGTATTCCCAATTTCGAAAATGGGCAAATATGTACTGTTTCTAAACTCTATAATTTGTTCCCATTTCAGAAATACATAGGTGTCTTTCATACCGATTTTTCCATGTATACATTTTCCCACAATAATTGCTATATACCCGGAACATAATAAAAAACCATTGCAAATTACTGCTCAGTTTTTGACTCTGGGTTCGTCGGGTTCTTGGTGAACCTACAAGTCCTATATATCTCCACAACCAGGAAGGTCCAGCGGATGTAACGGTATATTGCTTTCAAAGAGCTGTCATAATTAGAAGAAGTTACAGGTGAAAACGTTGACACAAAAGGCTGTTTTTTTCAACTAATTTTGAATTTTTTCTTATATTTAACTGTTAGTTTCTATAAAGAAACCTTGATGGATCTACACAAATGACCCCTTGCTGAATTCAATAATGTTGTCTACTTTTTAAAAATGTATAGCTTTCCAGGATCCATTATTACTTTCACACCCATTTCTACCATTAACTGGAAGGAGGTTGAAAGTACAAAAAATGGCAAAAATAGGCTAGGTCCCTCTTTACAAAAAAGGCCCCATCTCCCTACCAGACAGTTATAGACATATCGCACTACTGGACATTGAGGCAAAATATTTTTCCTTGTTACTACTCGAGGATTTACAAGATTGGGCAACGACAAACAACTTGTTCCCCTTCAACCAAACTGGGCTTAGAATACAGGCCGGCACCACAGACAACCTGGTGGCCATAAAGAATTCTTGCAACCAGACAAATACAGAAAAAGAAAGAGCTGTTTTGCTGTTTTATAGACTACTTTAAGAGCAAAATCGGGTTTAGGCTCGAAGGCAGCAAGGCCAAGCCTGGGAATCAATAATAAACAAAACAAGAGCCAGTGCTGCGTTTAACTCAGTGACAATTTTTGTGTGATGACCTGAATGAAACAGTGTCTCAACAAAACCACTTTTTCAGTTTGATTTAATCAAAAACATTCTTTTTCTTTTTCTTATTACATTTAGATTAATTCAATATTAGCAAAATTTGTTCATACAAAAATAAGAACACCCAACATTACGACATATAAAATATCAACATTTTTATACTGACTTTAAACATTTATGTGACACTGATACATACACACTGCATTCGCCCTCAAGTATACTACACAGACATCCTCAATTGACGACAGACATGGTGAAGCTTTTGATAAACACAAACAGGCCATCAATAAACAGAAGCTTAGTACAGTTTATAACACTACACTTTTTTGAATTTAAACAGATTAGCCGACAGCTAACAAATTTTGCTAATATTGAATTGATCTAAATGTAATAAGAAAAAGAAAAAGAATGTTTTTGATTAAATCAAACTGAAAAAGTGGTTTTGTTGAGACACTGTTTCATTCAGGTCATCACACAAAAATTGTCAACCGTCGCTTACTGTGGTCCAAAGTCACAGCCTGGAAAATCCCAGAGCCAATATTGCAAGGCATCATGCTGCTCTACTCCAACACGTGGGCTAGAGTAAAATTAGGACGACACACTGTGGCTTTGGAAATGATCAGCATGGAACAAGGGGTTAAGCAGGGGTGCGTATTAGCACCCACCCTTTTTAATCTGTATATGAGCTATTTGGTTCCTGCATTAAACCAAGCTATAAGTCATGCTCCTAAACTAGCCAACCAACAAATCTCTTCCCTGTTGTATGCAGATGACGTCGTTCTGCTCCGCCAAACGCCAGTAGGGCTTCAAAGACTACTAGATGCCTTAGATACGCATCGCCTGGCAAATGAGATGAAAATGAACTATGAAAAGAACAATATTGTTATCTTCGGCCTGAAAAAGCAAAAATCAACATCATTGGCATCTTGACAACCATCGCCTGACCATCACGACCAAATTCAAATACTTGGGCTGCTGGTTAGACAACAAAGGAGGTCATTAACTGCATCTGAACTCACTAAAACCAAAACTAGCTTTGTTGCAATCTACATTTCGAACAATCTTTAAGAGCACCAACTAGTTCTCTTCTGAGTCACTGTTGAAAATAGTCTCTGCCAAATTAGTGCCAACATTGTCATACAGGTCAGAGGCTTACCCGGGGAAACTGGGGGCCTTCTTAAACAGGGCACAGAGCGCAGTGTTCAGGTCTTTATTTCAGTTACCAGGCAAAACCTCGCCAGCTCTGGTTAGGATGGAATTTGCATTACAGGATAAGCTGTTCGTACAGATGGCCAGCATAATACAATACCTGCACCCCACAAGGTTTGCTGAGCAAGGATCATTGAAAAATCTAATCTGGCTCGAAGTTGCATGCTCCGACAGTGCAATCCACTCAAATGCCTGGTCACACGCCCTCTCCGAAGCATTGGTGCAAACTCGCTCAACGGAGCTGTGGAATTTAAAATTACCACACTGTCAGTTTAAAACAGCCCTGAACAGAAAGGTAAAAATGACATCTCCCAAATCTGACCAAAGAGCACTTGCTAGAAGAGAACATGCCCACTCGGTTCTTAGCAGTTATCACAGAAAATGCCCACAAAAATATACCCACGAACCAATCTCCTCCTATTACAAAATGAAATACCTGCAGCTTCGGAGGGGCTCTTTTGCGTCTTTAGACCTGTCGCCATCATGAGCGGTTAAACCAGAGTCGAAAATATGTCTACTGTGTGGTCTATTCCAGGAGTCAATAACTCACTTGCTCTGTATATGCCCTATACTCCTAGAAGACCCCTGAGGTGGGAGCCTTCGCTCCCACCCCAGGTGTTTGAAAATTGTGTTGTAAAATGTTTGGAGAGTATTGAGAAGCAACTAAGAATAAACCCAAAAGACCCAAAAGAGGAGAAACCTTGAATCTCAACAGCCTCAAAGACTACCTTCAAATAGACAGACAGTGCTGCTTTTTTTAAGTTCTGGTTTTTATCCGAACAGGCAGAACAGTAATAGCAAGCTAGACACGGCGAAATTTTAACCAGACTATTTTACCAAGTTATTAGTTGTCTATCAAATTGTATTTAAACATTTTTAACCGTTGCGGATGAACTATGGGTTATCTGTTGAATTATCAACACTTATGAAAAATTGTGACACTAGCTATCATTTTAATTCTATTTGGCACTAATGCACTTTGACAAACTATATTGTCTAAAGTATTTTTGAATCTGAATCTGAATGTGTGGAACTTAGACTATGGAAGGGTAAGAGTGTTAGGCAAGTTCTGATAAATATTCGAGGTTATGGAATGTGGGGACACACTGGAAGAGATGGTGTAGAAGTATGTGGAGCTCTCATACATCCTTGTATGAAGATTACTGCAATAAAGAACTTGGAAACAACCTTTGGTGTACATCATTACTACATATGTCGACCTAATTTTACATTATTACCCTGTTTGCAGGGGGACAGTAAGGTGTGCAAATCAAGGGGTGCTTTTGCACGTTGAGGACAGTATAACATGGACTGATGCATATCTACCACGGAACCACACAGCACATCTGACACATTGAGCCTGTGACAAATTTTTACCCAAGAGCACCTTGTGTATTGGGTCCTTATTTAGCCTATACTTGTACCGGTAGAAGCCATATTATAATTTCACAGTAAAAAGTGCCGTTAGGTGAAAAGAAAAGTCTGGCTCAAGGTGCCACGCGTGACATGATGCCAGTGGGCACCTATTTTCAGAACAATCATGATGAAGCTGTATGGTAAGGTCTGTCTTATCCTTGAGAGCGTTAATGAGGGACTGTGATCCTACTTTGGGTCCTGTGCGCCTGCCCAGTCACCGATTGCCCCTGAGACCACCTGCAAGCTGAAATGAACCCCCTAGTGTGAGGGCCCACGTGCCTCTGTCCTCACGCCGCTGCCTCTTTTCGTCCCTGTCCATGATGGTGGGTGGCTTTGTGGCATGAGGCTCCGGATGCCTCAATGCCCTAACATTTACTCCTTTCATGGCTCTTGAAAACTGTTACAGCATCTCACGACCAACAAGGGTGTAACTTTGGGCACTGCTACCTCCATAGTGCAGGGGGGCCCAAGAACTGGAGGGGCCCTTCAAGCACCCATGTACTGCCTGTAGGAAGCTGGCTCTGTATATACTATACCAAAATTAGGTATAGTGTGCACAGAGTCCAGTGGAACCCCAAAGGTAGGCAAAGGTAAAAGTAGATAGCACCTTACTCTCTATTTGTGGTACTGAGGGCGAGCAGTAAGACTGTATCAGAGGGTAGTGTTACGCATTTGTTGTACGCAGTCATTCAGCAAATGATGGCACACACTCAAAGACTGAACTCAGACCAATTTTGTTTGTAAAAAAATATAAAGCTATTTTCTAGAACCAAGCCAAGCCTGGCACAGGTAAGTGAAATAAATGCTTTGCAAAATATTATGCAGTGTTTACAAGTGAAGGCAAGTTCAAAGGCAGTTGTTTGAAATACAGGTACGTCAAGGTATTGAAATTACTGTACAGATTACTTTTTCGTTACTTTTTAGATTACTTTTTAAGGTACTTTTTCTACTCAGTGTGATATGCCTAAATATCACACTGGGACATTTCCTAGAGAAAAAAGTAAGTAAAATCAGTTTTGCACAAGTGTACATTTTCAGGTTTCCATACAAATCAACTCCACACTTAGAACATTTTTCAGAGAAACACAGTCAATAGGTTCCTATGGAGAGAAATTAAGTTAACGGTTAGCAGGTAAGTACTCGGTGTTTGGGGTTGAGTTTCTGGGGTTAGAACAAGGGTTCCCCCAGGGTCAAGGATGCACTCTTGTTACACCCTCAGCGGCACTAGGGCGGCCGGGTGCAGACTGCTGGGGCCCAATGTTATCCAATGGGGGATAGGAGGCCTCCGACGGGTGGCTGCTCACGAGCAGGCCACAAGGTTGTGGGAGCAAAGCTCCTGGTGTTAGGCTCAGGTCAAAGGGGGATCCGGTTTAGCACACAAAGTGCACCTACGGCAGCACAGGGGCGGCTGGGTGCAGGGTGCTGTTTTGGCGTCGGGTGCCCTGTGATTTTCAAAGCGTATTTTAGTTTTTCGTTTTTAGCTGCAGGATCGGTCCAGACTTCCAGGAGGAACCAACAGCTGGGCAGGTAAGTTGGAGGGCTCGGGGACATAGGTGCACCTTTGGTTCTTTTCTGCAGGGCATAGGGCGGCTGGATGCAGGGGTGTCTTTTGAGGTCGGATTTCACCTTACCTGGCCACTCACGGTTGGGGGGGGTCGCCGGGGAGTCCTGGAGAGGTCTACCCATGGTGAACTCAGACTCTGGAGCACTGGGGGACCTCGCTGGGACCGGTGGGCCACTTGAACTTGGGCCATAGGCAACGGGTGCAGTGGTGATTCCAGGTGTTGGGTTTCTTTGTCCTCAGCAGGCTCAGAGTCTGTCTTGAGAGTTCTCTTTTGAACAGAGATGCTGTTCACAGGAGGTCTGATCTTTGTTGAAGACAGCCAGTCCTACCAGGGGTATTGGAGGTCGCTGGCTGCAGGACAGGTCGACTTTTGGCACAGGATTCTCTGGAAACTGCAGACGGGCCAGTAGGGCTGGGACCAAGTCAGTTCTTCTCTGCAGTCTCCTCTGCTGGGCGTCTTCTTTCGTCCTTCTTCTTAGGTTGCAGGAATCTGCTTTATTGGTTCAGGGCTGCCCCATAAATACACACTGTATTTAAGGGGGGGGTTTAGGGGTCTCTGGGTCAGTAGCCAATGGGCTACTGACCTTCGGGTGACTACACCCTTGGTGTGTTCACCCCACGTGGGGGAGTAAGTACAATCCCTAATCCTGCAGATGGCAGGCACTGAAGAGTGGCTTCACCTCGCCTCACTTCCCCAACCTGAGGGGTGGGGTTGGCAGAGGTGGGCAAACCTACTGGGCTGGCTACATTTCCCACCTGTCTTACTACCGAAACGGAGGGGAGACAGGAAGGGGGCATGCTCCTAATAGCAGGAGAGGCTGGGGTCGCATTACAAAGGCTGCAAGGCCTTTGAAGCTCCCCTGCCACAGATGGCTCTTCCTGGCCCGGGGGAGGTGTGAACACCTCCGCCCAGTAAAGGCTTTGTTTCTGGGCTCAGGGAGTGAAGGCTCCCACCCCAGGGGTCCAGAAATATATCGTGTGGTGGCAGGCTGGTGTGTACCAGTCAGGGAACCCATCAGAGGTTGGTTGTTTTTTGGGGGCATCTCTAAGATGCCTTCTGAGTGCATTTTTCATTAAATCCTACACTGGCATCAGTGGGGGTTTAATGTGCTGAGAAGTTTGATTCCAAACTTCCCAGTTTTCAGGAAAGCCATATTGGTGCTGTGGAGTTCATAATAACAAACTCCCAGCACCATATACTCTTAATGGCATTACTGCGCCTACAATATCTAAGAATTGGCTTAGACACTATAGGGTTACAGGGCTCATCTACCTGCACCCTCACTACTGGTATAGTGCACACAGCTAGAGGGGTGGCTGACCTATGCCCGGGCAGTAGGTTGATGGCATGGCACACAGGGATGTGTGCCATGTCGACTCTTCACTTTGTTCTGCACCAGAACACGCAGCCTGCAATGGCAGTGTGTGTGTCAAGGTACAGGACCCCTAAGGGTGGCACTATAAGTGCTGCAGCCCTTAGAGGCCTTCCCTGACCACAGTGCCCTTGGTACCCATGGTACCTTTTACAAGGGGCTGACATGTGGCCAGAGAGGGGCCTATTGGAGGTACAAGGTACAGTTTTTGGGAAAGAACACAGGCCCTGGGAACTTGATTGGCAGGGACCCAGGGCACATCATGTCAAAGTGCATTAGTAGTCTGGCCAAAAAGTGTGGGGGGGGGGTGTTACTGCAACAGAAACCCAGCTTCCTACACAGCCAGTAAAATCTGGCAAAATGAAGAACAGCAACTGCTGCTGCCCGTCGAAGTCCTGCCCCCTGAGATGTGCTGCAAGAAACACAGTTGCAACATGTATTGATTTCCTGTTGCAATATCGAATATCCCAGTGAAATGGCACCCTTGTGACTGTGTGTCACTTCACATGTGAGGGGTAGTAATAACAAACCGAAACCGAGGGAGTGAACCACCGGGGAAAGATAAACGATGAGGAGAGAGGGCAAGGTAAGAGCCCAGAGAGAAGAGAGACGGAAAATGTGAGGAGTAACGTGAGCAAGAGACAGTTGAGAGAGAAAGAGTGAGAGCAAGGGTCATAAAGGATAGGTGACTGAATGAGAGTACAGGAGAGAGAACGGAGAGGAAAGAGAGAGACCCACCAGAGAGAGAAGAGAGAGAGCCTGATAGAGACACACGCAGGCTGTAAAAACACAGTTGAATAACAGAGACAAGAAAGCCAAAGAGAGAGAGATAGTGAGAGAAGGGTTATAAAGAGGTGGGGAAAAGAGAGAGAGAGAGTAAGAGAAAGAAGAGAAAATGAAAGGAAAATACAGCACATTGGCCGTGATTGCACGTGCCCTGGAGACGTATTTAGTATTTATTGCACCTGATAAAGTCCACCACCCCCGGGTTTGGGATTCATCAAGTGCCATAAATAGCACCTATTCAGAGTTATTTCCCGGTGATGGAGAATAACAACACACATCAAAATCTCCTTGTCTCTGTAGTTAGTGGCTCTTTTCCTCTCGTTCAAGCAGTCTCTGTGAAACTTTGCAAGGCAGGCTAGAAGATGACAAGACTGGGTGGGAGAGGGTGGGGCCCCCAAGGTTTCATTGCACCCCAACTGCGTGGGAAGAGCAAAGAAAAGCCACTGCCTGTAGAGACAGTGCCCAAGGTCCAAGGCCGCTCCCATGGCTGCCCCAAAGACTCACAGGTGAACTTCAGCTATTACACTGAGTGCCAAAGCTGGACTGAGGTCCAGGCTGGATCAACCCAGCTCTGCCTTTGGCTGTAGACTACAGGTTATTCCAGGCTGTGACCGTGTCCCTGACTGACGTGTTTTTAATCCCAATGACACCGAATTAGTTCAAAGTAGCCGCGATACGTAAAAATCATTATCTTTCTGAAGTCACTAAGCATACTTTCTTAATGTTGAATACATTTTTATTCCCTTTTTTTGGGGACATATTTTATTGATTTTTGCAATTCGTACAGTAGTTGCACATGTTAGGACATAGTATAGTTCCATCTATTGTATCGCTTCTAGTATATTGCACTATATCAAGATGATCGATCTGTTCTGTGAATTGCTATTTCTAGTGCTCTTGGTGATGACCATTTCCAAGATCTAAATGGGTCAGTCTTGTCTTCTCAATAATGATTAAACCTGAGGCAGACTCTTGCATCTCAGTAGATTAGAACATTAACCAAAATATAACAGCCTGCCTACCCCCCCCCCCCCCCCCCCCCAGGTAACCATTGGTGCAGTTTTAACAATAGGCTGTTGTGTAAGGGATTGCATGTACATTTCTGCTAGTCTTTCATGTATAAGAATATTAATAGGGTAAGCATCAGTTCTGTGTATCAGGGATGACTCTGTTTTCCTCCTCCCTTGGTCTTTCCCCATTTTTTACTTTTTTTTGTGTTACAGTTCTCCCTCCCTTACTCATTACGTGTTTTCTGTCGTGGTATATCTGCCTCAGGCAGCAGTGGTTCTCGGTTGTGTCTTCAAGTCCGGTATCTACTTTCCTGCAGGGTTCGTCTATATCTAGAGTTTTGAACTATTCCATTAGGACAAACTAGGACATGGCGATTGGTATTTTGTACAATCCTCGCCGTTCCTCCCTTCGTATTGTGCCACTTTCCGCCATTCCCTGGTGTTCCACTTCTTCCCTCCAAGCCCTTACTGTCGGCGTCTCATCGATTTCCAATGCCTAGGAATAAGGCGTTTTGCTAGTATAAGCGCTAGGTCAGCAAACATTGCTTGTACCTTATATCCCTTAGGGCGCGGGTAGAGGCCTAAGATACACCCCTCCATCGTGCTCTATGCACGTCCTCCTACTACTTCCGTAGGGAATATGCTATTTGTGTCCAGTAATTGGAGAGGGCAGGACATGACCATACTATGTGTAGTAAATCAGCGTCTTGTTCTAAACATCTGGGGCAGTTCACCGTCACCGCAGGGAACATTGTATGTAATCGGTGTGGTGTGAGGTATGCTCTTTGTGTGACCATGTATTGTATGAATTTGAAGCGTGAGTTGCCAGAGACCGCCTTAGGATAGGCAAGAAAGGATGTCCAATCTTTGTCTGAGAGGTCTTTACCCATATTTGCCTAGTATTTGCAAGTAGTGTAGCTAGTGTTGGGGGTATGCGCGTTCTTATTCCCCGATACAGCCACTTCGTCAGATGTCTGCCAATGCCCATCAAGTGCACTAGCTCATGTGTTGGTGGCTCTAATTCTTCGGGGCCCATACGCGTTTAATATAACGTATGATGCCAGCATGTAGTAGAAACAGGGATCTAGTAAGACCATGCTCATGGGTGAAGTCCGTTTAGCTCAATAGGGGGCCCTCCCCAAATAGTGCTCCAATGCTTGTCACTCCGTCACGTTCCCACCTAGCGAGATGGTGGTGTCAACACTCCAACCTGGGTAGGCGGCCGTAACAGTGGAATATTAGGTTCATATGGTGTGGTGGATGCTGTGTAGTGAAATGCTGTCTCCAATAGGCTAGCGCTACTTTCAAGAGTAGTGGGGATGTGAGTGGAGTTGTCGTTCCAGGGAAAAGCAGGGTGTGCAGCTTGCCCCACGCAATCATGACAGGGCTGTATGCCAGCCAATATGCGAGCCACTGTAACCGGCTTGCCATACAATAGGCCTTGAAGTCAGGGGCTCCCACACCCCCAGCATCTGCGGGTAATTGAAGCTTTGCCAGACTGACACCGTGTCTCCCTGTGCCCCATATTAATTCTGTCAATATAGTATTCAATAATTTGAATACTGCGTCATGTATTACTATTGGAAGAGTAGTAAAGTAGTATAACACCCGCGGAAGCATAATCATTTTTGCTATGGCCAGCCGTCCTGCCGCTGACAACGGCAGCGATATCCAGTATGCAGTCTGTGATCGCAGGGAGGTAATCACTCTTAGCAGGTTCCCATCAAGGGTGTCTTGTTGTGTTCTGTATATTCTGACTCACAGGTAATTGAAAGTAGTGGAGGCTACCGTCAAGTCTTCTTTCCCGAAGTGGATCATGATGGGCATAGGATTTTCTTTGAAGGGGATACGCAGTTGATTTGTCAAAGTTGATGGCTAGTCCCGATATGGTGTGCAACTGTACGAATATTTGAGCAACTGTTTGGAACACCGGAGATCCCTAGCATGCAGTATAATGTCATCCGCATAAAGGGACAGGGCATGTATTATTTGCCCCAGCAGAATGCCCCAGGTGGTCGTGTCGCCACGCACCTTCTGTGCTAGTGGTTCTAGGGCGAGCACAAACAGTATTTGGGATTGTGGGCATCCCTGCCATGTTCCTCTCTGTATCAATCAATCAAAGTATTTATATAGCGCACTACTCACCCGGAGGGTCTCAAGGCGCTGGGGAGGGGGTCCGCTACTGCTCGAACAGCCAGGTCTTGAGCTGCTTCCTGAAGGCGAGGTGGTCTTGGGTCAGGCGGAGGTGGGTCGGGAGGGAGTTCCAAGTCTTGGCGGCCAGGTAGGCGAAGGAACTTCCTCCTGTTCTGGCTCTTCGGATGCGGGGGACGGCGGCGAGGGCGTGGCTGGTCGATCGGAGCTGGCGGGTGGGAGTGTAGAAGTTGAGGCGGCTGTTGAGGTATCTTGGGCCGTGGTTGTGCAGGGCTTTGTGAGCGTGGGTGAGAAGACGGAAGGTGATTCTCTTGTTGACCGGGAGCCAGTGCAGGTCTCTCAGGTGTCCGGAGATGTGGCTGTGTCGGGGGATGTCGAGGATGAGTCTTGCTGAGGCGTTCTGGATCCGCTGGAGTCTCTTCTGGAGCTTGGCGGTGGTTCCGGCGTAGAGGGCGTTGCCGTAGTCCAGTCGACTGGTGACGAGGGCCTGGGTGACCGTCTTCCTGGTCTCGGTCGGGATCCACCGGAAGATCTTACGTAGCATGCGCAGGATACTGAAGCAAGACGAGGAGACGGCGTTGACTTGTCTGGTCATGGAGAGGGAGGAGTCCAGGATGAAGCCCAGGTTGCGTGCGTGGTCTGTCGGTTTGGGTGCGCTGCCCAGGGCGGGGGGCCACCAGGAGTCGTCCCAGGCGGAGGGTGAGGAGCCCAGGATGAGAACTTCCGTCTTGTCTGAGTTCAGTTTCAGGCGGCTGGTCGTCATCCCTTCGTGTAGGTTGGCTCTGGCGGTGGCGGGGTCGTTGGTGAGGGAGAGGATCAGCTGAGTGTCGTCGGCGTAGGAGATGATGTTGAGGTTGTGTTGGCGTGCGATGGCCGCAAGGGGGCTCATGTAGACATTGAAGAGGGTGGGGCTGAGCGAGGAGCCCTGAGGGACGCCGCAGATGACTTCGTGGCTTCTGATCGGAACGGGGGTAGGCGGACTCTCTGTGCTCTTCCGGCGAGGAAGGAGATGATCCACTCCAGTGCCTTCTCCTGTATTCCGACGTTGCTGAGGCGCTGCACTAGGGTGCGGTGGCAGACAGTGTCGAATGCCGCGGAGAGGTCCAGGAGGATGAGGGCCGCTGTTTCTCCGTTGTCGAGCAGGGCTCAGATGTCATCGGTGGCTGCGATCAGGGCGGTCTCGGTGCTGTGGTTGGCCCGGAAGCCAGACTGCGAGAGGTCGAGGAATCCGTTTGTCTCGGGGAAGGCGGGCAGCTGCTTGTTGACGGTCTTCTCGATGACTTTGGCCGGAAACGGGAGGAGCGAGATGGGGCGGTAGTTTTTGAGTTCGGTGGGGTCCGCTGATGGTTTCTTCAGTAGAGCGCTGAGTTCGGCGTGCTTCCAGCTCTCAGGGAAGGTTGCGGTGTCGAAGGAGGTGTTGATGATGTCCTGCAGGTGGGGTGCGATGACAGCGTCGGCCTTGTTGAAGACGTGGTGAGGGCAGGGGTCGGTTGGAGATCCGGAGTGGATGGTGTTCATCGTGCGGATGGTGTCTTCGGTGCTGATCAGGGTCCAGGCGCGGAGTGTGGTGGTGGGGGGCGTAGGTGCGGTCGTGGGGAGCGTTGGTTGTGTGCTGAAGCTGTTGTGAATGTCAGCGATCTTGTTGTGGAAGTAGGAGGCGAGGGAGTTGCAGAGGTCTTGAGATGGGGTGATGTCGTTGTTTCCGGCGTTGGGGTTGGAGAGCTCTTTGACGATGTTGAAGAGTTCCTTGCTGTTGTGTGCGTTGTTGTGCAGTCGTTCCTTGAATGTAGTTTTCTTGGTGGCGTGGATCAGATGGTGGTGTTTTCGGGTGGCGAAATGTGCTTGAAATGTGAACCCCAGTGCGAGCTCGCGCCATTGGTGAGGTGTATATAGTTTCACCCACTTGATGAACTCTGCAGGGATCCCTAATTTTTTAAGGTTGGCCAGCATATATTCCCAACTAAGGGTATCAAATGCCTGACATAAGTCTAAATAAAGGCATCCAGCATAAGGGAAATTATCTCGGAGTGCCCACATTACGTGGTATAGTGTATGGATATTCAATGAGGTCCTTCGGCCCGGCACAAATCAACATTGATCTGAGTGGATAAGGTTAGCGAGGAATAGAAGAAGGCGACTAGCTATAATTTTACTCAGTATTTTGTATTCGTGTTTAAGAGGGATAGGGGCCTATATGACGTTATATCGGTATGGTCTCTGTCTGGCTTGAGCAGGGATGTTACAGGGGCCTGGATCGTGGTTGGGGGTAGGACTCCACCATTTGGCGCAGCTTGATATAGCTTTTCAAGGCAAGGCACTAATTGCGTTGTGTAGGCTGCATAAAATTCTACAGGGAGGCCGTCTAGTCTGGGGGTGTTATCACGTGGGAGTTCTTTGATTGCTTCTCGTATCTCTGCTGCTGAGATCTGTGCTTTCAGAGACTCTTGCTGTGCATCTGAATACGAGGGCCAATTATTCCATCAAATACAGGGCACTTCGATGGGGAGCACCTTCGCCCCGAGCGTGGCCTGTATCTATATGGCAGCATTTGAGGAGAGAGCCATTCACCACGAATCGAATCCCTACAGATCTAACATCCTACTGTGGAAGAGATTCATTGATGATATTCTGATTCTGTGGAAAGGTGACCGAGTCCACTGTGACGAGTTTTGTGAATGGGTCAACACCTTAAACCCTTATCTGCGGTTTACCCATACTATATCTGACAAACAAATCCCTTTTTTGGACCTCTTGATCCTACTAAAAGACCATACGATGAGCACCACACTCCATCGTAAGTCCACCGATAGGAACAGTTTGCTACACTTTGATAGCTACCACCCTGTAGCTCTTAAGCAAAATCTCCCTTTTGGACAGTTCCTCCGTATTAGGAGGAACTGTAGTTCTTTACCTGACTTCATAAAGGAATCTTCGATTCTGACCAACAATCTCCTTCAACGGGGATATCAGAGTCATGATGTAAAGAAGTCATTTAAACGTGCCCGCAATAACAACAGGGAAGGGCTACTGGAACCAAGGGAACGCACTATTGATGATTGCCTCACTTGTGTATCCACTTACACGCCTAATTCGGCAAAACTTAGAAACATCATTAAGAAACATTGGAACATCCTTAACACCGGGATACTTTCATTGACTACCCCAAGGTTTGCTTTTAAACGTACTTCCAATCTGAAGGACAGGCTTATGCACACGAGACCCAAACCACATAACAATACCAGACAGGCCACTCTATGGAACCTCCCTCCTGTAACGGGCCATTATCCTTGTGGCTCATGTGTTGTATGCCCTCTTACCAAAGTTATGAAAAACATTGAATTTCCGAATGGGTTCACATGGCAATACAGAACCCACACTAATTGCAATACCCAAAATTGCATTTACCTAATTTCATGCCCTTGCAATCTCCCCTATATAGGGATGACTACAAGACCGGTAAAAACCAGAATCATTGAACATCGGAGTAATTTTCGGTGCAATAAAGTCAACACAAAAATGACAACACATTTCTTTGACAAAAAACACTCCCCTGATTCTTTACAGTGGACAGTCCTCCAATCCTTTAAGAACATTAGCAAAGCTAAATTGTTCTCTGTTGAACAAAGGTGGGTTATGAGATTATCGTCCCACCTGGAAGGATTGAATGAAGATATCCCGTGGGCTAGTCTGCTGAATACTTGATCCTGATGATGAACTACTTATTGGCACATACAGAATTAACTATAGACTGGGAATGATAACCCTGGGCGGGCCTTACATCACAGATTATTTATTCAGATGATGCTGGCCCGATATAGGGTAGGCATTAATGAGCATTTACACAGGAATATATTGGCTTGTGTCTTTATCTCTTCGGTACCTACAGTACCCGTTACTCTATCAGCATTGTTAGCCTGTGGAGAGGGCCCTTCCCTACTCTGCTGACTCTGTGTATGACAGGAATCTATTTTACCCTTGACACACTGTTATCGATATAACCTATGACCTGAATGAGAATTGCTGGATTATATTTTGTGTTTACGTTACTAAATTCCATGTGACTCACATAATTCACGAGTACTGTAAACGGCTTGAGAACGCTAACGCGTTACCTGATGAGTGTTGTCACAAGGATAACACTGGGGGCTCTTCTTAATTCCCTCGACCCGTATAAATTAATTTCTTCGAGTTTTTGAGCCAACCAGCAATAACGCTACGTTCTCACGATCAGCTTCGAACAGCTTGGTTGTTTGATTACCGATATGTCCGGCACGGCACCTTGTTGCTTAGTGACTGTTGCCACGAGTTAGAATCAAGTAAACGATCACCTATTGGTGGACATCCCCGCCCCTGAGCATTGATTGGATGTCGACTCCCACCTGACCGGACACGAGAACCTACCATAGCGGCTATACATCCCGCACACGCTTCCTCCTGGACGTGTGCCGATGAGCCCAGTCTGTTGATTGGTTCCCAGTGCTTATGTATGCCCCGTGCCAGTGATCAGTGTTGTCCACCGAGCAGTGTTGTCCACCGAGCTGGCGCGGACGAAGGCTAGGAACTGAGGCATTCGCCATTGCGGACTGCCGTAAGTAAAGACCACTGTCCTGGGGATACCTTGTGACTCCGCTGAGTTTCTTACTTGCTTGTACAGAGGGAAGATTAATACGCTTTTGTTAGGACAATCTAAGATAGATAGTACTACTGTCCTGATTGAGATCTCATGATCTTGTAGATATCCTTCTGAGATATATATCCCCTGAGGGTGAAATTGAATATCATTGTTATTTGAATGAACCTGAGAGCACTGCTATTTCAAGATAAACAATGAGAAAGTTAACGTTATACATATCTGATTTAATTATTTACACTCCTTATCCTGTTTTTTTTTATGTCAACAGAACACTGCACTATTCAGTGCTTCTGCTCAGCGCCTTCTCGCTGGCACCGGAGGCCCTGGAGACCAGGGTGAGTGGTGTTTACCGTTCAGGTTTTGACTAAGGTTTATTTCATATTTTTCCAATCTATCAAATATCAACATCTTCAACACACCATTTCTGCAGTAGCAATTATCACACGACTATTGTATTACTTAAGTCGTTTGAGAATTTTGTTTGCCACTATATAGCATGTTATGTACCTGCACATCACCAATACTGCATGACACCTTGTGGGTGCAGTTCATGAGGCGATTTGACTCAAGATTGTTTATAGCAAATATGTTTGTTTGATTTGTATTTTTGTCCCCTTATTTTCTTTTTTACAGGCGTAACTATTTTATATTTCAAAGTAACCACTTATTAGGGTGCTGTATCAGTGGTAAGTATTAGTTGCTACCACTACCAATAAGTGTGTGAACTTTCTGGTCCTGAAGAATTGCGGCCAACTTGACCGATGCAAGAAACATGTTGACCACTATTCACTAGAGCGTAATTCAGACACCCTCACTGGAAGATTACGCATGCTATTGTTTTTAATTAAGAGTGGGACCTCTCTTATTAAAATTTGTTATTTAGGATCTCCACTACTTATTTTTAACACTCTTAGTCTCACACGCACATCACAATAGGGCCCTCACTTGCACTCACCAACCGGCAATGAATGGAATAAAGATCTCCACTAAAAGGCGCCTCTAAGGTCGCCGATCGGGGATTGCAGCGCCGCCCCGATTCGGAGCAGACCTGATGATGAAACTTGACATCTGGGCCACCTGCTGACGACATATGACAGCTAGTTTGCCGGATGTGTGAGGGTCTCTTTCCTGAAGGAGGAACCTCCTCCTGACTTATACTTTTCCACAATCCTTGACAGCCTCTTTAGGAACAGCATACCTTTGTACTTTTAGATTCATCTGTTAGGGTACTCAGTTGCAGTACTTGGGAGAAAATCGTGTATCTCATTAAGGTATGTCATCCGAGTGGCAGTGCACAAGTGTTTGTAATATTCTCGAAGCGTTGTTTGCCTCCAATTGGGTATTAACAGTATTGTGCAATGGGGTACTGAGGTCGAGTATGGGCACTACTGGAGCGGAGTCTCTAATTAGGCTTGCAAATAGTGTCCCCCCTTTGTCTGCCTCTGCGTGCTGTTTTTTGGGCATGCGCGCATTAGTCCACCATCCTCAGCCGTTCTAGCAGGTCTGCATATTCAATATGTGCTTCCTGCAATTTCTGGCCACCTCTCGGGCATGATATAGCATCCCGTTCCAGAACACCCAACAGCGATTATTGTGGTCAGTTCCCAAAGGATTGTTTGTCGCATCCCCACGACAGAGCTAATCACAGTTCACCTTATAACTACTTTAAACGCCTCCCATTCCATCAGTGGTGTGAAGGTAGTATTTACATTTGTTGGAAAAAATGTATCTAGCGCAGAGGTCATATGGGTGCAGAAGGCACCATCTTCAAGTACCACAGGGTTAAATAACCATGTAAGAACTGGTGTAGGTACTATTCCCCAGGACAGAGTTAATTCCAGGGGATTGCAGTCTGATAGTGTCCTCCCTAAGTATGTTGTATGAGTTATTTGTGTTAACAGCGTTGGGGAGCACTGTATGCGATCCATATGAGTGTGTAGTGCGTGTGTTGATGAATAGAATGAATATTCCCATGCCCCGTTGTTTCTGATGCGCCATGCGGCCGCTAATGCCCACCCATGCTGCTAGTGCTTTAGTTTCTCTTGTTGTTGCCACTCCAGGGAGTGGCGGATGAGATCGATCTTATTGTGTGTCCAGTACTGCATTATAATCACCTCCCAGTATCCAGGGGTGGTCGGACCAGTCTGCTAATGCTGCGCTGACCCTCTTTAAGAAAGCCTTTTGTTCAGTATTTGGAGCATAAATGGTGCCTAGGACAACATGAATTTGGTCTAACTTGCCTGATATCAGTGCGTATCTGCCTTCTGTATCTATACGCTGCTCTATCTTCTCGAAGGGGACGCTGTGGGGTGGGGGGAGAGGCAAGCTATCTGAGCTTTGCATCTGCCTAGCTGTGCATAGATAGGGTGTTGTTTATGTATAGAGCCCATCCCTCTAACATTCTATGTTGTAAAATGTTAATGGTGTATTGATGCTATATGCGCCATGGATATTTCTGGTAGTGTTTCTTCCCTTGCAGTCTACTATCTGGCTGTAGAGCTGTATAGTGAGAATGCTCATCCGATATTACCCCATTCAACTTAAATAACAACCATCCCAATACGAGGTCCAACTTCAGAACTGTGTTCGACCGATCATATCCCTGCTCAGGCAACCACAAAACAACGGTGTATACATATGATCAGGGGAGCATCTTGCCCATCGCGATGATCTTTATCTGGCCGCTAGCTTTACAGCCGTGTCTCTTACGCGGAGGGCTCCCCCCCGGGCCCGGGTCCGCCCCCACAAACCCCCTGGCAGGGAATCTTGTTCAATAGAAACAAGGAAACAGTAACCAGGCCATCTTATCACTGCTACTGAATTATGCAACATAGTCCCGCTTCCTCCTGTGTTATCAGTACCAGGTGTCCATTTAGTATGAGTTCCGTCCTTTGAGATATTCGCCTGGGGAGGGCTGCACATTTGTGCTGCTTTGGGACATACTTATCATCCTCTTATTTCTTGAGCTGTTTGCGGAGTTATTGATGGGAAGAGTGCAAGGCTGCTTTTAGAGTCTGTGTGTGATGCTCCATCTGAGGACGCATCTCCCATGCTAGGAGTGCCAGAGCTTCTCATCGTAGCTGCAGTCTGGAGGGCCGCTCTTCTGCTCTCTTTTTTCTGCTCCAGGGTGGGCCGAGACTCTTCATCTGGTAGTAGGCGCTTGGTACGGCGTTGTCTGCTTCTTTTGCATCGGGGAATACGCATCCAGGGCCGTCTGTGTTGCTCCAGAATTGCAAGATCTGGGAATGTAACCTCAATCCAGAACCAGGCAGCTTCTGCATCATCAAAGAAATAGCTTTCTCGCTATGGGATGATCTTGAGTCACACCGGAAAAAGAAGATCATATTTCAAGTTACCCTGTTGTAGGTTTTATTTTTACCCCTTGATACTATGCTCTTTGCCACTGTACTTGCAATGTATAGCCTGGGAATAGGGAGATTCTGGAGTTTTCATATAATATAGGCGCATTGAAGATCTTGGCTATGAGCGGCCTTGGTGGTGCTCCCGGTATTCAGCCCCCAGTGGGGACTCTGTGTGCCCTTTCGACGCTGAACATATCTGTCAAGCCCTCTGCAGCCACCTCTTTCCATAACCATTGCTTAACAAAGTGCATGGGGTTACTCCCTTCACTGTTTTCTGGCATGCCTAATATCCGGATGTTATTTCTCCTTACTCGCCCTTCAACATCTTCTACGCGATACTGCAAGTCTTCTACTTGTTGCTGCAGTTTGGTGACCGCCTCTGTTTGTTCTTTACGCCAGGTTGTGATATCGGACTGTGCCATAGAGTGCAGCCAGACTTTTTCAGGTAATTTCTTGTGGTCGGCCCTTAGTAGGTTTAAAGCTGTGGTTAGCATGCCCAGTTACTGCTCTAGAACCAGCCAGGATTCCCTGATTTCTTTCAGGATAATGTCCAGCTTATCAGGGGGTGTTGGGTCCACAACCTGGGCCGCGTATTTGTCCTCAACCAAGAGAGGGGAGCTATCTGTTAAAGTAGTGTGCGCCCCGTGGGGGCTGGTTAGTCTGCTCCCCCTTAGCTCGGCTCATTTTGTAGTACGCAGTTGATTAGCGGGTCCGTAGGCAGTAATGTGGGGAGTCTCTACTGTGGTAAACCAAGGATCATGCAGCGGGACACAGCCAGTTCCCTGTATAAATGCAATTTCTGAGTGGGCTCTACACTGTTAGGGCAGCTCGCCACTGGTTGCTGTGACGACTGTGGCATCCACCGGCTCAATCCTGCTCCCTACTTGTGCACCTCCATTCAGCTGTTCAAGAGATTTGTTGGGTGTACTCAGTTATTGAAGAACTCCATCTGCACACTTGTTGTAATATGCCTGGGTTGGTTTACTATGCACTGTTTGTATATGGCTATATTCACTTTTCTGACCATTATCGGGTAGCTCATAGGTCTGGGTCCGCCCCTCCCGTTGTGGTGTATTGTCTCTGAAAGGGCCTTGTAGCGAGATACAATTTCAGCCACCAACTTGGCCTGGTGGCAGTAGGTCACGAGGGCCCTTATCGGTGACTGTAGTGCCCCCCACCGTAGTCCTCCTCACCTCCTCAGGAGGTCAAGTCCACAGACCCTTGATGAGGGGACCTGCTATTGAAGCTCCACAGGATCAGGGGGAGCCACGAGCTGAAGCAGCAGCTTCGGTGTCCTCTAGGTGATCCTAGTCTGTGGGCCCCAACTCGCCTGCTGTCTTCTGCCACCTGTTGTGGCGCTGGTCCGCTCTGCGGGAACAATTCTCACCCGCTTCACGTTAGCTCCTCATGAGCGGCCCTCCCACAGCATCGGCAGGTGTCTGGGCGGCTTGCGGGCCCACCCAGCGAGGCACCACCAGCTCCACACCGCAGGCTTATCCCGAGGATGGCCCATCTGGAGAATCACAGCCTTCTCGCTCTTAGATGTCTCTGTTGGCAGGCAGTGACATCTGCCCAAGTGCCAGCAGTCCTTCGTCTGGTGTGAGCTCGTGATGGGACACAGTCCGGGTGTTAGCTCGGCCCGGCTAAGCACCGTCCACCATCTGCAGTCTGCAATGCGCTCAGTTCAGCAGGCCTCCCTCCGTCGAGTCTCCCCCGGGCCAAGACCAGCCTCTCCGGCACCAGCGGGTCCCACCACAGATTTGTCTGCGGTATGGCTGAAGGGCTGATAGCAGGTTTAAGGGTGGATGGACAGTTTCAAGTACAGGGTTTGCTGAGATAATCAGCCCCATACCGTAGCTACACGGCTATGCGTCCGCCATCTTCCGCGGCTGGCCACACCCCCCTACATTTTTATTCCTTTACAACAAGAGTAATGCTTCTTGAACAATATATAGCTCTATCTATGCATCTATGTATATGAGAGATTATTAGCTGATCTAGGCCCCAGGGGATGTACTTTTTATTTTTGTAAGCTCACAGTGGTACCTGGCTTCTCTGGTTCCAACTCCATGGAGTTGGAGAAAGGTCCCCTGCATCGCTGTGGAGAGTGTGCACCTCTGTCTTGAAGTTCCAATAACCACCTGTAGTGTTTTTGACCCCCTCTTCCGCGCACAACAGTCATACATTGAGCTGAGGCATTTCCATGATGTGGAATGAGCCCTAGATTGGCTCTGTAGTCCGGAAGGCGAAGCAAGCGCACCACCCATTCTTAGGAGAGGGCAATTCTTAGGAGAGTGACACAGAAACAGTTCAGAATGTAATGCATTTAATCAACAGGTGGATGGACAAAAATCATTTAAAATTGAATGGAGATAAAACAGAAGAACTTCTTTGTCTAATCCAGTGCTTCCCAAGCTTTTTAGAACCACAACCCCATTTTTAGAATGACAAACTTCCGCGACCTACCTACCTTTAACGGACACAAGGCAGCGTGGATTTTCTAATATAATAGTAAAAATGCTTTCGAACTGTACTGAATTATTACCAAAATAACACCCTCTTTACAATTTTTTGCATTTCTCTCTCACAGCAATTGTTTGTAATTGTCACAACCTTGACTATGCCCTTCGATATGTCCTTATCGGACTGTGACCAAGATATTGATCTGCCCATGGCAGATGGTGAAGTGCACTGGACCTGGAACACTTTTCAGCGTGTGGTGCTGACCTGTGACATCTGTATCATCTGTTCACTAAAATCACTTGGCTTCTGAACAATCTTGGTGCTATTAGCAAATTTGAAAACCCCCTCCTGCAGCTGAGTATGGGGTAAGGCCTCATATCCATTTTTGTGTTAAAATGAGGCTCAGTATGTATGTATATCACTTCTCTTCCTCTTTGAAATCCTCCAAGGGCAGATGAAGACAGAGGGATTTATTTGTTACGGACCAAACATCAAACGCTTTTCGGCTATTGCTAGCCTTTCTCAAAGATGACGAAATACCCTTTGTGTTGCATATTTAAAACCTTGACAGTACCATGTGACCATGAACAGTGTAAAAATACTGAAATGCACACTTTATACGCTGAAAGTCACACCAACAAACATAGTACCAAGAAGAGAAAGCTAACATCTATATTATTTGTTATCAATGACCTAATTCATTACACATAAGAGCAGCAGTTGAATCATAAAATTGAAACTTTGAAAAAATTGAAAATAAGAATGAGAGATTATTTTACAAGCTTTTGCATATTCAATGGGAAATTAAAACATGAATTCTGACATATTTAATTATCAAACCAGTGTTTTTTAGGTACATCATAGGTATTTCGCATTCTCCCTAAAACCTGAGCAAATCTATTCTTAAGAGAAAACCCCCATTCTATGATTAAAAGACACATTATTCTATTCAGCTTGAAATATTTTCATATTTTTATCAATCAATCATCCACTTTTCATCTATCTATATTGCCTCAGTGGGCACTACTGGTCTATATGTAACTACACCTTCTTGGCAGCTGTCTCATATTATTTTTCAAACGGCATAAAGTGCTATGTGAAAATAGTGCTGTCCTATCATCTATTACCTAATGTGTTACATCTGCTACGTCACTTTTAATACCTCCATTTGGCCGTTTTGTGTCCATGTACTTATACTGAGTCGGTGGCCTGTTGTATTGACCTATTTTCTCTGAGTGTGTCTCTAAGCTGGATTACGGTATCTTGTTACTCCTCATGCCACCACCAAACATTATAGAAAAACTACAAATGTGTGTGGAGGTCGTCTTCGAAATTGAGGCCTCCTGGGGTTTTGGTGTGGAGTTCTCTAATGTACCTTGACTCTAACTGTCTCAACTTTTTCTCCCTATTGCTTCCTTGTAAACTTTTAGGGATCGCATCTATTACATAGTATGTAAGCCTGTGGCAGTGTGAGAAACAACAGGATGCTTGGGTTTGCTTTGAGTGTTTTTATTTCTGGATATTAAATCAGTTCATGTTATGTTTCTGGGATTTAAGTTGGTTCACTTGACTTGCTTCAAACAAGGGACCTTCTGCATGGGCTCCTCCTTCTTCTTTGACGTCTGTTGGGCCTCGAAAAAGGGGGAGATCTGGGGGGGAATGGGAAACAAACAAAAAACAAAACGGAAAGAAGGTGAGGACGGTCTCCGCGCCTCCGTTTATTCAGGGAGAGGGAGTGAGGGGGTCAGCTAGTCACCAGTCCCACCACCAGTGTCGCTTCCCTGCATTACGCGGGTGCCCTGCTCGAGGGTAGTCCCAACCTCTGGGCTTTTCTCCGCTTGGCCAGCGCTACTGAGCACCCACTCCCTTACTCTCAGAGGACCTTTCTGTCCCTCTGGGCTCCCTTAACCAAATGCCCCACAGCCACATTCCTCCTGGAACGTGGCTTTCTTTGTCGCAGTACCGGATCGGGTCCAGTTCCCTCTCTGCTGCCGCTCTCGGGGAATTGGCTCCCACACGCCGGCGTTCACTTAGGGATGTCTCCGACTTCTTCCTTCTTTCGGCGTCTTCTTCCGCTCTCGGGCAGTTGAACGTGCAGTCCGTCTCCGGCATACAATTACTCCTCCTTTCGTCAGCAGCCGGGCGGCCTATGAAGGCAGCCAGGCATGTTCCTCGCAGCTGATTGGTCCACATAACAGGATTACGCTTTGGCCGTCGTAACCCCAGAAGTCAGTGTAAGCAATTGGGATGGCGTTGTTGCTTCTGCTGAGATCCTGTGTGTAGGAGAGATGCTTGAGAGGAGAGACATAAGGGGTAATAAGTCTTCGCCCTCGCACTCCGTTATGGCGTCTCCAGGTACGTTGTGACAGAGCCCTTCCACAAAGTGCCTTGCCACAGGGTATGTTTGATCATGATTTTTGATCGCCCTTAGATGTTGGAGGATTCTTTTGTGCACTGGTAATATGGTTCTTCCAATGTATATCAATTTACAGTGGCACTCTAATATGTATATTGTGTATTCTGCCTTGCAGTGATATTGCCCCTTGATGTACTTGGCACATGTTGTGAGGGGAGAAATGTATTGTGTCGTGTTTTTTTTCCATGTCTACAGTCCTTACATTTCCCACATTTGTGAAAGCCTTACCTAACTGTTACATACTTGTTTTTCCTCTCTTTTCTAGTCTCTGGACTACTGCTCACTAGATCTTGTCGCATTGACCTCGCTCTCTTAAAGGTGATTCCTGACCGACGTGGGGCTACCTCCCTAAGGATGGGATCTTTTTGATGAGGTGCCAGTACTTGTTAATGATGGTTCTAATACTCGCTTCCTGTGCATTATATGTGGTGGTGAGTCTGAAGTGGTGGTGATGAGTCTGAAGTGGGGGTGGTGGTGGTGACGGCGGTAGTGGTGGTGAGTCTGAAATGGTGGTGGTGGTGAGTCTGAGGTGGTGGTGGTGGTGATGGTGAGTCTGAAGTGGTGGTGAGTCTGAAGTGGTGGTGAGTCTGAAGTGTTGGTGAGTCTGAAGTGGTAGTGGTGAGTCTGAAGTGGTGCTGGTGAGTCTGAGGTGGTGGAGTGTCTGAAGTGGTGGAGAGTCTGAAGTGTTGGTGAGCCTGAGGTGGTGGAGGTGGAGTTGATGTGGTGGAGAGTCTGAGGTGGTGGAGGTGGAGTCTGAAGTGGTGGAGAGTCTGAGGTGGTGGAGGTGGAGTCTGAGGTGGTGGGGATGGAGCCTGAGGTGGAGTCTGAGGAGGAGGTGGAGTCTGAGGTTGAGTTTGAGGAGGAGTCTGAGGAGGAGGAGTCTGAAGAGGAGGAGTCTGAGGAGAGAGAGGAGTCTGAAGAGGAGGAGTCTGAGGAGGAGGAGAAGGAGGAGGGGGAGGAGTCAGAGGAGGAGGAGTCTGAGGAGGAGTTGGAGGAGCCTGAGGAGGAGGAGTAGTTGGAGGAGGAGTCTGAGGAGGAGGAGTCTGAAGAGGAAGAGCCTGAGGAGGAAGAGTCAGAGGAGGAGAAGGAGGAGCCTGAGGAGGAGGAGTCTAAGGAGGAGTCTGAGGAGGAGGTGGAGGAGGAGAAGGAAGAGTCTGAGGAGGAGGAAGAGTCTGAGGAGGAGGAAGAGTCTGAGGAGGAGGAGTCTGAGGAGGAGGAGTCTGAGGAGGAGGAGGAGGAGTCTGAGGAGGGAACGGAGGAGTCTGAGGAGGAGTGGGAAGAGGAGGAGGAGGAGTCTAAGGAGAATGAGGAGGAGTCTGAGGATGAGGATCCTGAGGAGGAGCCTGAGGAGGAGGGGGAGAAGTCGGAGGAGGAGTAGTCTGAGGAGGAGGAGGAGGAGGAGGACTACAAATGCACAATTAGTACATGTGCATGCATTGTGTTCTGGTGAAGAATGCATATAGAGAGCAAGACACCACAGAAGTTCCATTTTGTAGGAAATGGATATTGCAGGGATTCTCCCCAGAACATTTCTTTCAGTAGGTCAAACAGTGGAGTGTTGTTGGAATTAAGAAAAGAGACAGATCGTTACTTTGAGGCTAGGGAGTTCCCCTTTTCCTTCCTAGCTCATTGCTCTATTGGAGAGGCGACTCCCATCTCCCCCTACCTTTCTGCTCACACTTGTCACAAAGACCATGACTGGACCAGACTGCATAAAATTCACAAAATTGCAGAACTGGTCACACAATTGAACCTGAGGAATGCACAAGGATTGTCTGCAACTTGGGTATAAAGATGAAGCAGGAATTTCTAGTCTGTGCCAAGATTTCCTGACCAGAAGCCTGATGTCCCAAGCCAGTGATGACCGGGATATTGCCAGCTTCAGGACCCGTAATCTAGGGAAGACTCACTGAATTTGCCAGAAGGGCAGTCTGCATCCTACTTCAAGGGAAAGAGCCAACTAACTCCTTGAGGGTGACATTGGAGGTGTCCTTGCATGAAGAAGATGCTGCTCAGAAGAGGCAGCAAGCAAATGGGGCATGGTAATGCTGATACAAGAGGCTGTGATGAAGGTCCAGAGGCCTGGATGCATCTCCCTTGTGAACACAGCATCAAAACCTGTGACAGAGTGTCCCGGAATTCATCCCAAGGAGAATTTCAATCAGAGACTTAGCGGGTAGAAGAATTGTAGTGCTGAGGCAAAGTTGGACTTTCAAGAATCTGAGTTCCAAGAGCAATCCAATATTATCTGGGGATTTTCACCACTGACACCCACAGTGGTCACCTGCCTGTTTGAGAAAGGGGTTTTGAGATTGTGCCTCAGGAAGATTCAAGCAGCAAGATCCCCATGATTTTGAGCTTTGCTGCCAGCCGTGTACCTCCACCGGAATTGTGCTGGTGCAGCCGTGACCTGCCTTTGGTTATAGATGGTAGTCAATGTGAAATGCAAGCTCAAATGGTTGGACCAAGGCCCCAACTCTTGTATCCTCGCTTGGTGAAGCCATTAGTGTGGGGCATCCTCCGCTGACAGCAGTGCACACAGACAAAGCCTTGAACAAACTTCACCATTGGCACCAAGAAAAGTACAGTGACATTGTTCCCCTAGGGGAGAGACAAGAGTACTGGACTGAAACATTTGACTGACTGAGAATGACCAAACACCAGGCAATATCCCCTTCCAGGCACAATGATGCTCCCCAACACATGGCCAAGGCCATTGTACTGCACCAGGAAAGGCTGTCTCATGCTATACCGAGGGCACTTCTCCTGTTAGTGACCATCTGTTGCTAACATCTGTCCCCTGCTCCTCCTCCTTTAGTGTGTGCTGGATTTACGTACTTTCTTTTCTAAGTATCAGAGGCCTGGCTGGGCAGTGATGTACTGCTTGTTGCACAGTGGCTTTGAGGGCTTGGTCTCCTCCATGAGGCAGCCTGGGAGTCAAATACTAAAGGTGTGTATTTGGGAATCAGTTTTGGACCCAGCAGTAAGGGTAAGCCCCTGGACACCGATGGTAACGGCGCTGGCTTATACAGTCCGACCCATGATTGTCCAGGGACTCTTGAAAAACCTGCCACAAAGACCAACAACAATACCTTGACACAATGGTTGCCTAATTGTCCTCAAGTCTCACAGGACCTTGAGAACTGGCATTACAACAAACAAATGATGGACGGAATGCTGACAATGCATACATTCTCCCCCAGTCAAGAGATCTGGGTTAAATCCATCGTTCTTTTGCCCACTACACCACCCCAGTTTAGACATGGCCAAATGCAAATCAGTATTGACCCTGTGCCTCATGGGAACAGTCCAGCCCGAACTGCCAAGCCATGTCTTCACTGGACCGGAATCTAGCATCCTAGGACCGGTTTCTGGTTATCAGCCATCATCAGCCAGGATAGCTTGACTCCAGTGGCGTAGTGAGCACGGGTCCCACTTCTGGGAATACCCATCCCACTTAGGGCGAAAAGCGTTACAACAAACAAATGATGGACGGAATGCTGACAATGCATACATTCTCCCCCAGTCAAGAGATCTGGGTTAAATCCATCGTTCTTTTGCCCACTACACCACCCCAGTTTAGACATGGCCATATGCAAATCAGTCTTGACCCTGTGCCTCATGGGAACAGTCCAGCCCGAACTGCCAAGCCATGTCTTCCCTGGACCGGAATCAAGCATCCTAGGACCGGTTTCTGGCTATCAGCCATCATCAGCCAGGATAGCTTGACTCCAGTGGCGTAGTGAGCACGGGTCCCACGTCTGGGAATACCCATCCCACTTAGGGCGAAAAGCGTTACAACTGGCATGACACTAACATTTGCCTTTCTTGTCCCGGAACCAAGACCTGTCTGTAAGGGATGAGGCACTTCACCCTATTTGACTAGATCCCAAGAAATCATGTGTCTGAAGGTAGGAGCTCTTCAGACAAAAGTTGGTTCTATGCGCCCCCCGGGATACTAATGAACGCGCCCTGAGAAAACAAAGGATGCCTGTTCCTGGGAAATCCCACAAAGGTGAGGGGGGGCTCTGCTCAGGAAAAGGCCAGCACATAACGTCATGGCTTGGCAGGATAAACAACTCTAGAAAAACACAGGACTTTCCCTGAGTTCAGGACTCTTCTGTCTTCCCTTACCCCTGAACATATAGTCATCTCCCCTCCCCCCAAATCTTTGTCCGCTCAGGCACCTGCTAATATGGAATTAGCAATCATATATCTTAACACTCGGTCGTTAGTCAGCCATCAACTTGACATATGCCACCTCCTGGACTCAGACCGACCCGATATTCTACTCATAACGGAGACTTGGCTGAACGAGGATTCCTCCCCTGATACTTTGGCAGCCATCCCACCTGGGTATTATATCCTTCAAGCCAACCGTCCAGCGGGGAAACCTGGTGGCGGCATAGCCGCCATTATCAAACTCCCCCTTAGGTTTACCTCCCTCTCCCTACCCAATATCCCCCAGGTCGATTACCTAGCCATCCGTTTTGAATCCTCGGTGTCTCCCCTTACCTGCGTTCTGGTATATCGCCCCCCCCAACCTATGCCAAATTTTCCCTCGCTCTTTGGCGACCTACTCTCCCAGCTTACCATCAACTATTCCAAACTCCTGGTTCTGGGAGACTTTAACTATTGGCCGTCAGATGCCCATGAAAGCTCTCTCTCCTTGGCCTTCACCGACTTATTAAGCGGGCTCAATGGCCTCCAACACGTCCACACGGCCACTCACTCTAAGGGCCACATCCTTGATCAAGTGTGGACCTACAATCTTGGAATTAAGTCGCTCATGATTTCACCTTGTCACTGGTTGGATCATTCCTTAATTTCTTTCTCTCTCCTGGTCCCTCCACCGCCTCCCCGCAGCCGAGGCCCTAGCCTCCTGGCCCGCAACTGGAATAAAGCAGACCTCGATTAATTTTTTACCTCCTTAACATCTTCGGTTCCACCCAGTCCCGGCTCCATAGACTCCCAAGAAGCCGCACTTGTCAAATGGCTAGAGTCCGCCAGTGACAAGGTTGCCCCCCTCAAGCTAATCAGAACTAAGCACCCTCATGACGCACATCGATGGTTCTCGGACAGCCTTAAATCTTTAAAACTGGGACTCCGCCAAGCCGAGCGCCGTTGGCGTAGAAACTACGACCACTCAGAAAAACTACAATTTTTAAAACTTTCTGGCGAATACAAACAGGCTATTTCAGCCGCCAAAACTGCTTACTTCTCCACAAAAATTCTTAATTCTGCGCAAAAATCTAAAGAAATTTTTGCCATTGTGGAGGAGCTCTCACATCCTGACAGGGTGACTCTTAAACCCCTTCCTTCCCAGGCTCTATGTGACTCTCTTAATCAATTCTTTATAGACAAAATCAGCAAAATTAAAAATAGTATCTTCTCTGGATCCCCGGTGATGCCCCCCACAGAGACCATTCCCTTCTCTAATCTCCATTCCCTAACCCAGTTTCCCCCTATACTAGAAGTAGACTTTCTTTCCCTGCTTAATAAAGTTTAATCTGGCTCTCCCACGGACTGTTGCCCCCCTGCGATTCTTCGTGCTGCCTTTTCGGCCTGCCCCGCCCCTCCGCTAGCCCTCCTGAACAATTCTCTTCTGTTCGGTGTGGTTCCTAGCCAGTTCAAGAACGCTGAGGTGGTTCCCATACTAAAAAAACCTAATGCCGACCCCGCAGTTATGGGTAACTTCCGTCCTATCTCCCTTCTCCCTTACTTGAGTAAGGTACTCGAGACACATGTGACCAGTGTCCTCAGCTCTTTTATTGAAGAGTCCAACTTCTTAGACTCCCAGCAAGCTGGGTTTAGACCTGTTCATTCGACTGAGGCGGTTATCCTCTCTGTCATGGAGGAACTCCGTAGAGGCGCCGACTCTAATATTAGTCAAGCTCTGATTCTTCTAGATCTATCGGCGGCCTTTGACACGGTCGACCATACCATCTTGGTCGACCGTGTCAAAGAGGCGGGCATCAGTGGGACGGCCCTCAGTTGGGTTCGTTCCTTCTTGACGAACCGCCACCAATCTGTCCGACTCTCCCAGTTTTCGGCTGACAAAATGAAGCTTACTTGCGGCGTTCCGCAGGGTTCGTCTCTGTCACCACTTCTATTTAATTTGTATCTCACTCCCCTTATTCGCTCCCTCCGGGGAAGGAATGACACTGCATTTAATTATGCAGATGACATTCAGCTTGTCTTCAATCTTGACTCCTCGGACGAAGCGATCCAAGACTTTCAGCTCACCCTCTGTCACATCAGTAATTGGATGGGCGCTCACCATCTTAAACTTAACCCCGCCAAGACGGAGCTTGTTCTTGTCGGAGGCCCTTCCAACCCTTGGAAATCTACTTTCTGGCCCTCTTCCCTTGGCCCCTCTCCTTGTCCGGCTGACAAGGTGAAAAGCCTGGGAGTCTACATTTCCCATGATCTTTCAATGAAACACCAGGTCAGTGCCACTGTGTCCTCTTGCTTTTTCCAGCTTAGGAAGATCCGGAAAATAGCTCATTTCTTGACCACCGAGGCCCTCACCCTGACACTGTTGGCATTAGTCATCTCTCGGATTGACTATGCCAACGCCCTGTATGTAGGCATCCCACAATATCAAATTAAAAGATTACAGCTGATACAGAACCAGGCAGCCCGCCTGATCTATCATCAACCCAAACATCTTCACGTTCGCCCTCTGCTCAAAGCCCTTCACTGGCTTCCTGTTTCGGAGCGTTGCAAATTCAAACTTGGTTGTTTGACCCATAAATCTGTGGCCGGCATTGGCCCTTCTTTCATTTCCTCTCTCCTGCACCCCTACGTTCCCCCTAGGCACCTCCGGTCCTCTCACCATGCGCTCCTCCAGATGCCCAGGTTTAGGCGCAAGAAACACGGAGGCCTCAGATTTTCTTTCCTGGCTCCCTCCTTTTGGAATTCACTTCCGTTGGAACTTAGACTTTCTCCCTCTTACCCTCACTTTAGGTGTCTTCTTAAAACTCACCTTTTCCGCAGCATTTATACATAAGCACTCTTTTCTCCCCTTCTGTGCCTCTTCTCAAGTAAGTGATTAGCGCCAAGAAACCGTCCGGTGTAAGTTGCGCTTTACTAGAATTTTTTACATTACATAACAATGTATTCCTTTTCAAAGATATCTAGCCGTGGCCATTAAGGGAGGTTTAAGAGGCTGAGTGTTTTAATTAGGACATAGATCACATGACCCATGCTGTCTGCAGATCGAACGGTGAGAAAAATAAAAGCATTTGAAGGATGGAAATGGTAATTAAATGTTTACCACGGGTAATTATTCTTTGTAACATTCTGCTCCATGGATTTATTGCTTGTCTGTGCAATTACAGACTGAGGCTCACTGTTAAAAATCTACCTCGGGGGGGGGAGAGGCCAACAACGTTTATTGTTATGTCTAAGATTCCCTAAGAGCCCAGCTGAGTGGACCATGTATAGGAAAACGAAAATGTCCTTGGCTCGCCCCTTGGTGATGCGGCAGCGTTCCAAGACTTAGGAAGTACTTTGGCGGAGGAGCAAAGTGCAGCAACACAAAATGCAAAACAGCTAAAAAAATAAAGACCTTTCTCCAACCAATGTGGTAAATCTGCAAATAAATAAAGTAATGCAGCGAAAGTGACAACATGGTACTTTGAAGTATAAGGATCTCTTCGCCCATATTGTTATAAATGTGTTAAATATGAAACAAACGACTAAAATCAACAACAAAAACAATTTGTGTGGGAAATGAATCTGGTAACCACTTTCTAAACAGTTTTATGTGAGTAGCATAACAAAGTTTAGTACTACAAATATTCAATGGTTGGAGGGCAGCGGTGTACTTGTAGCCTGGTCTTCTGATGGAGACGGTGAAATCTGCAGGCCCCTGTGCGGTTACACCGCTCTGGATAGACTATAGCTGCAGATTGCAGTCTGAACTGCTCAGTCCTGTCTGCTTCAGGGCGACAGAGATTCAAGCAGAGCCTGGTGCCTCAGCTCTGATGACGGTCTACCTGCAGCCTCTGGATATGCTGAGCTCTCACACCTACCAGGTACCTGAAGTATTTAAAGCAGGTAAAGCAAACTGCACCATCCCATGGGTGTGTGAGGTACATTGATGATCTCACTATTAAAGTCAGGGAGGCTGTTGCAGTCGAGGAGGATTCGTGGGATTGGAGATCCACCTCCTCTTGCTCAGAATCCAGGACAAATTCTTGAAATGTAAATGAGAAACGCAACTTCAAAAGATGCAGCTTTCAGATGCACTTGAACTGTCGGCACAATGTGCCTTTATGGATGCTTCAGAGGCACTGCACTGGGCAGACTTGGTATTTTTCCAGTACACTATTAAAGACGGCAAAGGCAGGCGGATCGCATCTTCTAGATCTGTTACATGTGTGCTCTTTACATCAAAAACGAACCTAGTTTGGATACATTAGACTGATCTGCAGGAAGCTTTGCTGTGCACATTAAACAAAAACACTCTGCGACTGTGGGAGGTATACAGGTCCAGATGCCAAATTAGTCAAATACACAAGGGTACAAAAAAAATAGTCAAACAGGCAATGCAGCACACCACAAAAGTCACATACACCCCACAAGTCAATCTTATTTCCGGGTGTAGTCCGTTAGTTGTAAATGTTGTTCAAAGCACAAAATCAATATCCGTTTTTGATATTACTGGATATATAGTATTTATTCTGTGGTAATCAAATCGGTATCCATATTTTCACAGCGCAGCCGACGCGCGTTTCGCCCAACGGGCTTTCTCAAGGCTTAAACAATTCAACGTCTCGTTACTACAGTCACTCGTACTCTCACTGTTAATCGGCGTTTCGATTCGAAACGCCGATTAACAGTGAGAGTACGAGTGACTGTAGTAATGAGGGGACGGATCCTGGTCCTTCTGATTGCTCGAACAATATCACAATTGCACTAAACGCCGACAGTGTCCTATCTAAGACAATCTCTTAACATTACACGGGACGATTCTGTCAAGATTAGACTTTACAAACTTCACTTACTATTTTTGAACGAGACGTTGAATTGTTTAAGCCTTGAGAAAGCCCGTTGGGCGAAACGCGCGTCGGCTGCGCTGTGAAAATATGGATACCGATTTGATTACCACAGAATAAATACTATATATCCAGTAATATCAAAAACGGATATTGATTTTGTGCTTTGAACAACATTTACAACTAACGGACTACACCCGGAAATAAGATTGACTTGTGGGGTGTATGTGACTTTTGTGGTGTGCTGCATTGCCTGTTTGACAAATTGTAACATCTTGGGAATTTTCTATTCTTTGAGATGACCATTACTCTAGGTGGATGAGTATGTGGTGATTTGCGAGCACCCAATACAACTGTGAATAATAATCTATCGTATTACAGTGCATACTTTACGATGTGCAGGTCCTTATAGCATATCCACTGTTAAGTTTTTCCATACTACAAAAAAAATAGTATAGGGAATAAAGTAATGCAGAGGAATTATCTACAGAATTGCTAACTTCTGTCCTCATCTGAAACCCTCACCTGATAGAACATTCTGCCTACACCCAGGGGGAATCTCACCTGCAGCGTATTCATTTTATGCGCTAGATGTTCAGATCCACCCACTAACTGCAGGCTCGTTCCTTACAAGGGGGTCTGTTCACCCTCTGCTCAGGCAGAGTGGAGAGACTGGAGGACTGGACATAAACATATCTAAAGCACTGGGTCCAACCATCCTGTTCTCCAACAGGTGGAAGAGTGTTGTCATTGTCTTTGATAACCATCATTTCTCCTCTGAGAGATGAAGGGCGCTCGAAAACGGGCTCTTTCTAGCTCCAGGAGGGGCAAAGCTAGCAATCCTCATGCGACATAACGTAAGTGTATTTGTAAAGCACACAGTCACACAATGGTATCTTGAGGCTGAATAGCAGATGTTTATTGTTTCCCAACTCAATGGTACTTAGTTTATCGACCTCGGAAGGATGAAAGGCTGAGTGGACCCGCTGGGATTAAACCATGTGACCATGAGGTCAAACACAGGCCCCTACAGTGAATGCATTAGTCCACCAAACTACCAGACCCGGCAACACAAGCAGTGGGGCACCTTGATCTGACCTTCGAGGTAGGTGTTTGCGCTTCCAGTGGCTAGCAATCACTGGGCCTTATAGATGAAATAATCCCACAGATACACCAGAGAAAAGTGATACCTGTCCTGTCTGAGGGCCGAAAGGGTCAAAGCATACTTCCCCTGCAGACCCCATCTGTGGGGCCAGTTGCTACAGGGAAAGAGGGGGCCTCAGGCTCTTTGCCAGCACCCCTTTTAAACGAGATTTGTATCAGAGACGTTCTCCATCAGCTTCAGAGTGAATGAAAGGGCACTGTCAACAGGAGCACAGATGTTTTCATTCAGCCCTGCCCTGCCCCGCCCGATAGGCCCGCCCACATATATAGCATCCCTCTTTAGCAGCAGAAGTGCAGGAGCACTGGAGAGCAGGACATTTCCCATCGGCGCTAAATTCGGAGGTTCAGTGCTTGAGGAATTAGTGTTTTTCTCCAATATTTGACATTTGCCTGCTACTGTCAGTGAGAGCTTGTGTGAAGCAGAACGTTATACCTCCTGAAACCTACAAGGCCTGCCCCAGGATTGTAGGGTTTTGTGGATACCATGCAACCCAAGGGCCCAAAAACTGTGGACTTCCTACTTTACAAATCTCAACGAAAAATGGCACCTCCCCAATTCTCAACACACGGGTGGAGTTCTTTTGAAGATGTTATTGATTTCTATAGGTCAAATAGTATTCTGCTGACTTTGGAGTGGACACACTAGTCCTTTCCATCAGACTCGGGCCTTCTTCCTTCTATCATGTTAGACTCTGAATACTTTCATTGTACCTCAAATGTTCATGAACTTCTTGGGGCATCCCGCAAGCCTCATACCCCCATCTTTCCGCAGTCTTGCATCAATCTAGGTGTTTGGCCCCAGTGTCCATGACAGGTGCCAGCATCCCCCATTCTCTTGCAATATTTCTCCCGTCCCTCATCACTGCCAAATCCCCACACACACGTGAGTATTTAGGTAGAATGGATTCTCGTCGAACCCCCAACAAAGCCATTCCACCAGCAGGTTGAATACCATTTCAATTGTTTTTTGTATCTGTTCTCTGACCCCTTTCTAGAAGACCTGGCTTCGGGATATGCCCACCACATGTGCAGGAAAGTACTCACTTGCTGACAGCCTCACAACCATTTATTATCTCGGCTCATTCTATATTTTATCATCTGCTCTCAGCTGCTCTCCACACTCTCTTACATACAATTGAGAATTTTAAGTTGAGCCAAGCCATAGCCAGCTCTATTGGCCACCTCTCGCGGGCACCTACACATCTTATTCCAATCCTTCTCCTCCAGGGGCCCTAAATCTTATTGTCATCCCCCCCTGAAGTTTGTGAGTGTTTCTTGCATGTTGATCACTAAGGGTCTATGCACCAGGGATACTGCATGTTTATGTAGTAGGGCAGGGAGTGCTCTGTATTCCAGTGGGGACTCATCATGAATCTCTTGGGGATGCAGGGAGTGTTACTGTCATGTGTGTCTCATTCGCAGGTACTTATGTTGCTGCGGGTCTAGTAGTCCATATTCTGCCTTTAACTCGGTAAAGCATTTCCCCAGATGACCCCCAGCTTGGATATGTCAATTATTGCCAAAAACCCGCCAAGAGTCCACACTTCTCTCAGTATCTTGGACTTCCACAGAGTAATCACACCCTCCCATCCCATTTTGCAATTTAGCAGCTGCCAGATTTTGGCGCCAGTGCTGTGTGGTGTGTCCATATGGTACTTGTTTTTCAGACGTGTAATGCCCTTAGATGGCCAGTTGTTCCCATTGCACGCCTAGCTGGGATTATTAGGGGTGTTGTAAGATACTGTGTACCAGTCATTATCTATAATGGGCAATGCATCCACTCCGGTGGGGACCAGTCCACCACTGGGGCTATAGTTGATTTAGACCAGTTAATCCGTAGACCTGAATATTTTCCATGTATGCACATACATTGACTGAGTGTGGTCCACCAGATATAGAAACATGTCATCCACATATGAAGAAACGATAGCTTTACACCATGAGTTCTATATGTGGTTTCTGATTGGGGTGTCTTTCTGTAAACAGGATGACAGTGTTTCAAAGGCCAGAGCAAGAGAAGACAAAGGGCATCCCTGCCTCCTGCCCCACCCCTCTGAAAATGTTCCCATGTGCCATTTGCCAATCCCCTGGTCTGTGGGTGAGATAAAGCAAGTTGACCCATATTCCAGACCAGATCCCATTTTCTTGAGTAATCCAAAAAAGAAATGGCCATTTTACATAACCGAACGCCCTTATTTTTCTAGGGACATAATCACAGCCGGTTCAGACAGTTTACAGTATAAAGTTAATTGGTCGGGACCTTGGCCAGAATTGTGGCCTCTATATTCAGGAGGGAGATGGGCCTGAAGGAGTCACCCTCCTCTTGGGGTTTGACCTGGTTGTAGTTGTGGGTTATTTTAGCTAAGCATAGATCTAGTGAGAGACTACCCACTTTTTTGTTGCCACATGGATGCAGTTTTTGTCTATTCATCACCAATGTGTTGTTGCCGCTCAAACACGTGGTTTCATTTTGACAAAGTGATGGTTGAGATAGTGGACTGTCCAGACACTAAACCACAATGCACATATCATATATATTTCTCAGTTATTGTAAATACATGATGCCTTTTCCAGGGTGAACATGAACAGTAAAGCACACGACCTGCGCTGCCATGGGTGTTGAAATGCAGACGCAGGGTAGAGGCCAGAGGACAAAACTCACTGAGTAGTTGTATAGCACGAATCTCACCCAGTAGGGTATCAAGGCACTAGAAGGCAGTGACTGTGCCGGCTCTGACAGGGGAGTAATAGAAAAGCTAGGTGTTCAGTTTCTTGCCAAATGTGAGGACTGAGCTGGTGGCGCTGATGTGCAGAGGGAGGTCATTGCAGACTTTAGGAGCCAGGGGTGAGAAAGCTTGTCTGCCGCTGTGCCAGAAATTCCAGCCATAATAAATCAAAATTATTCCTGCCGTGTAGGGCGCATGTCAGGTAACCAGAGAGGGTTGCTTAGAAGGTAACGCTCTCATTTGCTCCCCCTTCCAATAACTGACTGACTGACATTTATAGAGCACTCGATTGCCGCGGCGTCTTGGCGCTAAGATAGGTTCATACTAGTCCAGATGCTTATTTACTTAAGAGCACTTTGGAAACAGCCAGGTCTTAACCTGTTTCCTGAAGATAGTCCTGTTGGGTTGCAATCTCAGCTGTGAAGGAAGGGAGTTCCACAGCTTAGCGGCTTGATGGGAAAAGCTCTTACCACCCCATCTAGCCTTTTTTATTCTGGGCACCCGTACCAGCCCGGTATTGGCGGATCTCAGGCTTCGCGGAGGATTGTACCAAGAGAATAGCATTCGAATGTCAATGGCACCGCCTCCGTATAACGCCTTGTGCACTAGACAGAGGGCTTTAAATTTCACTTTTTCCGGGATGGTGAGCCAGTGGAGCTGTCTGATGCTGGTAGACGTAGGATGGTATTTGGGAAGAGCAAGCAGCACACGGGCAGCCTAGTTTTGTAGGGATTGTAGTTTGGCAGTTTGACCCTTGTCTATACCTAAGTATAGCGCATTCCCATAATCGATTCGGGAAAATACAAGGGCTCCAATTACCTTTTTTCTTAGATTAAGTGGGATGAATGGTGGTTGCGCAGAACTTTCAAAGTGAAAAAACAGGCAGAGGTTAGTTGATTGATTTGCATCCCGAGCTTTAGTTCAGAGTCGAATGTAAAGCCTAGGTTCTTTGCCTTGGTCACCAGGGTTGGACAATTCCCAGCCTCCACAGGCCACCAAAGTTGATTCCAAACTGAGGGGCCCTTCCCAAACTCAATAACCTCGGTCTTATCAGTATTGAGTTTGAGGAAATTTGCATTCATCCAAACCATAACTGCAGTAAGACAGCAACGGAACTGGGTCGCTATAATGTCCACCCTCTGCGAGACCGACACCATTATCTGGGTGTCGTCCGCGTATGATACCAGATTTAAGCCATACTGTTTGATTAATCTGGCAAGGGGGGTGGCATAGATGTTAAAAAGCGTTGGCGACAGAGCCGACCCCTGTGGAACTCCACAAGAAAGGAACAGGTTTGCAGACTTCAGACCCATCCAGTGGATCAGTTGTTCCCTAGATGCCAGAAAGGATGACAGGAGTGCCAGAGCCGTCCCTCTTATACCTACTGCCTTCAGCCGCTGCACCAACACCGTGTGGTTCACGGTGTCGAATGCGGCCGATAGGTCAAGCGGGATGAGGACCACTCTGCCACCCTCGTCCACCACTTTACGGATTTCATCTGTCGCCATTATCAAGGCTGATTCGGTGGAATGTCTTGCTCTAAAGCCATGTTGGGAGGAATCAAGAAGTAGCCTGTCGTCCAGGTAGTTCATAAGTTCTACACTGATAGCCTTTTCCAGATTTTTGGATGGTAAAGGGAGACAAGATATCGGGCGGTAATTCTTTACCTCAGCGGGATCCAGGGTGGGTTTCTCGATGATGAGCCTGATGCAAGCCTTTTTCCATAACTGAGGGTAGACACCAGTGCTAATTACCCCATTCACGAGAGGGGTAATATGTATGCTGATTTGGTCAGATACCAGGTGCAGAATTGATGGAGGACAGGGGTCCAAAGGCGAGCTCTGACTTTCTCTGCTGCTAGAACAGAGAACTCTGACAGGCTGCTCTGAGGGGAGTGATCTACCAGGGGATCATCATAGTTTTCACTAGCCATTGTCATAGTCTTCTGCAGTTCATCATAGACTGCCTGTACTTTATTTTAAAAGAAGGAAGCGATTTTGTCCTGTGGGCGTTTAGATAGGGCTGCGACTGTTTTAAAAAGCTCCTTCGAGGAGTTTTTAGCTTCATATATTTTAGTTGTATAATAAGTTGCTTTTGCACGATTAATGGCTTCCTTATATTCCTCCCGGGCCAAGTTGTAGACTTTTTTGTGTTTACCACTATAGTCCGTCCTCCAAAACCGCTCAAGACGCCTGCATTTGACTTTTATGTGTCTGAGCTCGGCCCCATACCAAGGTGCTGATACTCGGTTCTTTTTGGGCTGCTTGGTTATTTCAGGAACAAGTTGATCTATAGATGACCAAATCCAGTGATCGAAATTGTTTGCCGCAACATCCGGGTCAAGCCTATTGTTAGGGAGATTATCTGCCAAAGAGGCTGCTAATTGGTTTTGTTGGATATCTTTCCAACGGCGGAACTTGACCAGAGGCGGTTTGTTCATCTGACCTCTACTAGTTCTAGGGTTAACAATGGTAACAAGTATTACATGATGGTCTGAACAAGGTATGGGTAATACACTTGCCAGAGCTATATCCTGGTTATTCGTGAATATGCCATCTATGGTGTGGCCATCTGAGTGGGTGGGCCCCAGTACTATTTGTTTCAGCCCATATCCTGCAAGATTGTCCATCAGTGTAGCTGTTTCCGTGTCATTGTTAGCTTCTAGATGGTAGTTGAAGTCCCCTAAGATTGTGAACGTCGGGGTATCAAGGCATGGCTCAAGAAAAGTCTGAAGTGCAAGGCTGAACAAGGACCGTGCCCCAGGTGGTCGGTAAATAAGGAGCCCTGGAAAAAGCAATGTGTTATTGTATTTGATGCTAAAGGTCATCGCCTCAGCTTCCAATACTGTCACCAACTCAGTCCTCACCATGAATAATACCTGTGTATTATAGCAATCACCCCCCCTTTTTGCCCAACCCTATCTGCACAGGCTACCTTATAGCCAGCGGGTAGAGCAACATTCCAGTCTGGTTCAGAGGCATTGATAGCCCAGGTTTCAGTTAAAAAGATCAGGTCAGGTTTTAACAGTTGTGTCATATCTTCAAGTTCATATTTATGTTTCCCGATTGATCTTGTGCAACTGATACTATTGTTAGTATTGACCTGCGGTCTCATAGATTCCACCTGTATCTGCCGAGGGACATTGTCTCCTAACGATCCTTGGGAGACCCCCCTCCCGCCGACGCTGCTCTGGTAAGTGTCTGGTGGGGGTAGAGGGATATTAGCCCCACTTTCCCTGGCACTAATGCATTTGCTCTGCTGATACTGGGCAGTTAGACCGCATGAGTGGCATCTCGCTTTACAGTTAAGGTGTCGCCCCTCCCACAAAGAAATTCTGCTCTGAAATTGTAGATGGACCCCGATCTCTGACCAGGAGTCAAGAGGGATCCATGTGCCGGACACCAGGAATCCTTATGGGAGGTATACTGTTGTAAAGGGGAGAGTCTACTCTTTCCAAAATTGCCTCTCCCTCGGTCTTCTGTGATCTTGCCTATTTCAGCACAAACTACCTTGCAGCCTAGTGGGATATCTACTGCCACTGGGAACGTCTGCCGGGTAACTGCATAATACGGGAAAGACGCGACAGTCGCGTCTTTCCATCTCGGGGAAGGGGCTGCTGTAACATTTGAATGTCTCAGGTCAGGAAAGCTGCTTAGGAATTGCAACAGGACCACAAAGTCCTATCAGAAACTTTCACCACAAGACACTGTGGACATTCAAAGTGGGAGTCGCTCCAAATCCTGGGTAATAGGGCCGGAGTCCACACTGTTAGATCCAGTGTTTTCCCAACCCAGGGAAGCCTTGCTGGCACAATGCATGCCTCTCTCTTGTCCCTACACACCATCTACATTTCAGCTTCCCTGAAGAGGCAGATCAAGCAGGGCCTGAAATGTCCCCTTGATGATAGAATATAGAAATGGAGCGGATCACCTGCCTTCCTGGTCTAAGGCTTGCCTCTTTCTGACCTCTACCACCAATTTCTGCATTTCATTTCCCATGGGGAAGCAGATCAGGGATGGAGTCCCCTGATCTGGCTCCCTCTGGGGAGCTGAACTTATCCTGGGCTACGAGGAACCACTTTCAGTTAATCGGAGAAACAGACAGAACGAGTTGGGAGGCATGCTTCCTGGCACAAGGCGCGCCTCTTTCTGGCCTCTAGCCATTATATTTCTTACTTTTTATGCTTTTCTCATTCCTGTGAGCAACTTGACCGGGGAATGCAGTGAAACTAGGTCAGGAATTTGGGGTGGCGTCAGGCCTGTGCCAGGAGAGGCCCACTCTATGATGGCAATCCAACCATCTAAAGGCTGGGGTGGTTGCACTCTTATTTCTAAATTCATTGGTCTCTCTTGGGCTTCCCCTTCCCTGTGGAGGGCCAGTTAGGGCTGTTACTATCAACATTGGTAAGAGGTCATTGCTTCCCCAGGGAAGGTAGACGCCATCGTACAGGGACATTCCCTAATTTCTAAATTCCCTGGTGTCCTGTGTGCTTTCACCACTCTTTGGAGGAGGGATATTGTAGGAGTAAGCCCCCAGTTGTTCCAACAAGCCTGTGTTTATGAATCCCTAGAGGCAGGTGGGGCGGTAGTAAGCCTGTATGCCCAGGGACCCACTCTACCTCCCCAGCTAAAAATCCCCTGGTGTTTTATCGGCTTCACCACCCTTGGGAGGGAAGAGGGTACAGATCGTGTCTGGTGATCCATCCATCAGCTAGGAAAGGGCTGTGAAATTATGAGGTATATTGGTACCAAGACGGGATCCCTTTTGAAATCGCTGATTTGAGGATCACTGTCCCGCTGTAATCTCCGAGCAGAGGTCTATTTAGGAGCCGCGCCGTTGGAAAGGGGGGGGAGGGGTCCCCCCTTTCCTGTTGTGTGCTTCTGTGGAACTTGAGGCCTGCAGAGCAAAGTTACAGCTCCTCCTCTGCAGCTGGCAGAGTGAGCACATGTTCCTTGTTGGTGAGGTCTGGGCACCAAAAGCGCGAGTGAAGTCGCCATTTCACATCAAGAATCACCGGAAGTGGCCACAGAAGTGCTTCCCCAGCACCCGGAGTATCTGTGCTCTGCACAGAACACCAGGTGAGACCCCGGGGGCTCCTTTCCCCACTCAGCACAGAGGTCTCCCTCAGTACATGATGCTTCTTATGCATTTCTATACCGTATAAACTGGATGTATCCGCTGTTCACAATATTTTATGCACTTTCTTCACACATGGTGGCAGACACATTTTATTCACCCCAAAAAATCTGTGATTTTTATTGATATGATGGGCTGCTTATTTTTACACCAAAAGTCTGTAGCATTTTATATGCACGAAAAAGTCAATCTGTGTTTGCTGGCTCGGTTGTTTTTCATCTGAAATCCGCTTGTTGAAAACGAAAGATAGACTTGAATACAAATCCTTGTGTGCAGTACAATAGAATAGAATCACACGATTGAACTATTTAATCACTTTTGTTTATGCAAAATGCTGGTTGGGGAATTCTTTTGCTGTGCCTATATGTGTAAGTCACTTCTCTGGGAATCAAGCTTCACTTTCTATAAATGCATAGTCAGCTTGTTTTTGTGGCTCTAAAACTCAAATGTCATCAGTCCCCATCGAAACCACCACAGTCTTTCTTCTCTAATTGATGCTTTAGACAGCACAATTCTGTAGTAGGTAACTGACCAAAGATGCCGCACGCAAGGGACCTCTCTAGAACACCTCTAGGGATGGAGGAGTCTTGGCAGTCTGTTTGCTGTTATAATTGTCGGATTGTGCTTGCGGGAACATGGAGTCTTCCCCTTCAGACAGTGCCAGCCACGTGCAAATCACCCTTGGTCCTGCCTCCAATAGGAACAATCCAGAGCGAAATGCCAGGCTGGGCTGGTCTCTGTCTGACATGGCGTAGTGGGTGAAAAATAATGCACCGGGTGATTGCCAGTGGCTGAGACTTTTGCAATCATTCCAACCATCACTTTTACATTTTCCTTCAGAAAACGTCCTATGTGCAATGGGCACACTGACGTGGGTCCTGTGCTCACTGTGCTTCAGGACTCAAGATACATCTCACTGATGAGACATATTCACAAGCCCCTGATGCAACCGGAGCATCACTTTTTTTGACGATCCGGTGACCTTGCCCCATTCCCCATATCAACACCACCTTGTAAATATGCCCTCTACCGCCACAGTCTGTTGGGGCAAAGGGGCGTGCAATGGGTGTTGCTGTGGATGTTCCAATGAATCAATCAATCAGACATTTGTATAGCGCACTACTAACCCGCGAGGGTCTCAAGGCGCTAAGGTGGTGAGGGGTGGGGGGAAGCTGCTACTGCTCGAACAGCCAGGTCTTGAGAAGTCTCCTGAAGGTCAGCAGGTCCTGGGTCTGGCGCAGGTGGATTGGGAGGGTGTTCCATGGCTTGGCGGCGAGGTGGGAGAAGGATCTGCCGCCGGTGATCATTCGGTGGATGCGTGGAACGGTGGGGAGGGCGAGGTCAGAGGAGCAAAGCTGGCGGTTGGGGGTGGAGAAGGGGAGTCGTTTGTTGAGGTATGCTGGTCCAGCATCGTGGAGGTCTTTGTGAGCGTGGGTGAGGAGCTTGAAGGTGATCCTCTTGTTGACGGGGAGCCAGTGCAGGTCCCTCAGGTGGGCAGTGATGTGGCTGTGGCGGGGGATGTCAAGGATGAGGCGTGCAGAGGCGTTCTGTATGCATTGGAGTGTTTTCTGGAGTTTGTCCGTGATTCCCGCGGAGAGGGCGTTGCCGCAGTCCAGCCTGCTGGTGACGAGGGCCTGGGTGACCGTCCTTCTGGTTCTGGTGGGGATCCATCTGTAGATCTTGCGAAGCATGTGGAGGGTGTTGAAGCAGGAGGTGGAGACGGCGTTAACTTGCTGGGTCATTGATAGTGTTGAGTCCAGGATGAACCCCAGGTTGCTTATGTGGTCGGTGGGTTTCAGCGCAGCTCCCAGCGAGGCTGGCCACCAGGAGTCGTACCAGGCGGAGGCGGTGGTGTCGAGGATGAGGACCCCCGTCTTGTCCGAGTTCAGTTTCAGCCGACTGTTCTTCAACCATTCGGTGACGGCCTTCATTCCTTCGTGGAAGTTGGTTTTGGCGGTGGTGGGGTCTTTGGTGAGGGAGAGGATCAGCTGGGTGTCGTCGGCGTATGAGACGACGTTGAGGTTGTGTAATCGGACGATGTTGGCGAGTGGTGTCATGTAGATGTTGAAAAGGATCGGACTGAGGGATGAACCTTGGGGTACGCACAGGTGATCTTGGTGGCAATGGAACGGAATGGAGGGAGGCAGACCCTTTGGGTTCTGTCGGTGAGGAAGGAGGTGATCCAGTCCAGGGATTTGTCGTGGATTCCTGCGTTTTGGAGGCGTGTGCGTAGGGTGTGGTGGCAGACGGTGTTGAAGGCGGCCGAGAGGTCTAGGAGGATGAGGGCTGCGGTTTCGCCGTTGTCCAGCAGCGTCCTGATGTCGTTGGTGGTGGCAATGAGGGCGGTTTCGGTGCTGTGGTTGCTGCGGAAACCGGATTGGGACGAGTCCAGGGTGTTGTTCTCATCAAGGAATCGGGTCAGTTGTCTGTTGATAATCTTCTCGATGACTTTCGCCGGGAAAGGGAGCAGGGAGATGGACCGGAAGTTCTTGAGGTCCTTTGGGTCTGCCTTGGGTTTCTTGAGTGGGGCGTTGATCTCGGCGTGTTTCCAGCTCTCTGGGAAGGTGGCGGTCTCGAAGGAGCTGTTGAAGATCTTCCGGAGTTGGGGTGAGATGATGGAGCTCGCTTTGTTGAAGATGTGGTGAGGGCAGGGATCTGATGGTGAGCCGGAGTGGATGGTGTTCATGGTTTTGATGGTGTCTTCGTCATTGACGTGGTTCTAGGAAAGCAGGAAGCCAGTGTGGCTGGGGGGTGGTGGGTCTGAGGTGTCAGCGGCTGTCGGGGAGTCTGAGTGTTGAAGCTGTCGTGGCTGTCTATGATCTTGCAGTGGAAGAAGGTGGCTAGAGAGTCGCAGAGTTCTTCTGATGGCGGAATGTCGTTAGAGCTGGAGCTAGCGAGTTCCTTCACGATGTTGAAGAGCTCTTTGCTGTTGTGTGCGTTGTTGTTGATGCGTTCCTCGAAGGAGGTCCTTTTGGCGGTTTGAATGAGTTGGTGGTGCCTGCGGCTGATGTTATTGAGGACTGCATGGTTGCCCGGTGTCTGTTCGTGGCACCACTTCTTCTCGAGTCTTCGGCAGGTCTGTTTGGATGCCTGGAGGTCGGTGGTGAACCAGATGGCCCTTCTGTCAGTGCGTCTGTTGGAGGGTTTCTTGATCGGGGCGAGGGTGTTGGCACAGTCATCGATCCACTGCCTGAGGTTGCGGGTGGCAGTGTCGGTGTCGGCGTGGTTGATTGGTGGGTCTCGGGCGAGGGTGGTGATTAGCTGGTTTTCGGTGACCTTGTTCCAGCTGCAGTGGGAGATTCGTTGCGGGTGGTTGTGTGTGGTGTTTTTCTTGAACGAGAAGTGGATGCAGCAGTGGTCGGTCCAGTGGAGTTTGGTGGTGTGGCTGAAGATGACGTGGTTTGTGGCGGAAAAGATGGGGTCGAGAATGTGTCCGGCGGAGTGTGTGGGTGTCTTGACGAGCTGTTTAAGTCCGAGGTTGGCGAGCAGGGTGGTGGACTTGCTGTCGTTGACTTTCTCGAGGTGGGAGTTAAGGTTTCCGAGGAGGATGTAGTCTGTGGAGGCCAAGGCGTGCGGGCTGACGATGTCGGTGATGGAGTCACTGAACTGTGGCCAGGGTCCGGGGGGTCTGTAGACGAGGGTTCCTCTGAGAGTGGTGTTGGGGTTGATGTGGATCTGGAAGTGCACGAGTTCGGCGGAGCTGAGGGTGTCTTCGGTCCTGGTCGATATTCTGAGGGTGTTCTTGTAGACGATGGCGATTCCTCCTCCCGGTCTATTGGTGCGGTCCCTGCGGGTGATCTTGTAGCCAACCGGGATGGGTATGGCAACGTCGGGTGCCGATGAGGTGTTCATCCAGGTCTCTGCCAGGAAGGCGACATCCGGGAAGGATGAGTCAAGCAGGTCCCAGAGTTCAACAGCGTGCCTGTGGACGGAGCGGGTGTTGAGTAGTATGCATCTGAGATGGTTGTGGCCTGCCCTGGTGGGAGGGGCAGGTCGTGTTGGTGTACGCTGACTGGTGAAGCTGCAGTTTCGGCAGGTGAAGGGTCCGTGGGCGCGCCTCAGGGTGGCCTGGACGCAGGTAGACGAATAGCCCGTGTTGAGTGCATGGAGGAGGTTGGCATCTTAGCGGTGAAGTGTGTTGTGGCGCTTGCGGGGGCCAGGGGGTCTGGCGCTGGGTGCGGTCCAGGCGCCGACGGGCTTGCCTTCGGCGCGGCCGACATTAAGAAGGGGAGGTGGGAGGGAGGAGCAGCTGGGAGGTGGGCGGGAGGGTGAATGGGCGAATTGGCGCACAGGAGGTCGGGGCCACAGGGGACGCAGCAGCCGGAAAAAAAGGGAGAGCAGTGGGGGAGAGGGAATCAGGGGGGCTTCAGGGAGCACAAAATAAAATAAAAATCAATCAGAAAGGCAAAATACAATACCAAGAAGATGGCAACACAGTAACCCAGAGGAGCGGGTTGAAATACAGCGAAGAAGTAGTGAAAACGAGGGCGACCACAGGAGGCTCGAACTCGTGGCTGCAGTGGGCGGAAGGCACCGGCACAGACAGGTGGAGCTAGCTGTGCGGCGTGGGGAGCGACCTGCCTGAACACAGGGTCAGGGGCCGCTCCCCATGCAACATTCATTGCTTTTTGACACTGCCCCAGATTTACAAGGCTGTGGCAGCACCAAAAACTAAGGCCAGGCAATACCTAGTCTTAGAATGGTGATACAAGGAGAAATTATTAACTTCTCTTCGTTTTTTGGTCTTTCTATGTGTGCTGTAGCACACATGGAAAGAGCAAATTGCCATTATGGATTGTTTATGTGTAGGAAGGTGTCCCTCCCTGCACATTAACAATTGCCCCTACAGAGCAGGCACCCGTGCAACATGGCATCAGGATGCCTGGGGGGGGGGATATACTCAGCTTTTTTAGCACCAGCATTATGGGAAACACAGGGGTGTGCTGTATTCTTGTAAATACGGCGGTGTTGCCAAATTTGGCATAATACCACGCTCCAGCATTTTCTTGTAAATATCCCCCATGGTGTGAAAGACAATGGACTGAAATGTATCCCAAATTATTGCCAGCAGCTGAAACTTTTCAAAGTATTAATTGAACACTTTTGTCCAAATTGAAGCCATACCCAATGATTGTCCCTGTTCTTGCTCGCGGATAAGTGTGATGCTGCAGAAGTGCTTAGTCCAAGCTGCCATTTGTTTAAACAACTCTCTGCCTCAGATTAGCTCTACTAAAGAACTCTCGGGTACAGAAATGAAGTTCATGATTCATAGCCATCAGTCCCTCACATGAACAACTTGCTGATGAAGGGCATAGAAACCTTTCAAAAATGGAAAATGAGCTCACTTTATATGAACAGAAAACTGTAAAAATGTTTTTGAAGCTGATTAATTCAGAAGGTGAACATCTTATGATGGTTTGCTCGAAGACTGCATGCCATATACACATCCGCTTTTTATAAGCTGATAAAGATGAATGGGTTAACGCCAGCATTTGTTTCTAGCATCTTAGCCAAAAAAAGCCTGAGAGAGGACACTGAGGCTTAAAAAAACACAATGAAAATCAGATCCTTTAGCTCTGTGTTTACCAGACATTATTGCATGTTTACAAACATTTTAAATGCACTGCCATTTTGTTATCCCATGCTATACTATGCACATGAAATGCAGCCTCATTCAGAAGTTGGGACAAATGAAGGGAGAACTGCAGATTTAGAGGTCAGCATTTTTACTCTAGATTTTTGTATCCATCTTCACTGTCTAATCTCATTCTGCCCACAGGAATAGCTCAGTACCTGCTCGTTAGTATCTCTAGTTTGTGTTTTATCACATCTTTTCTACGCCTACAGCATTGAAAACAGTGTATAAATGTAATACCAACGGATCAAGGGACGAAGCTCTGGTCCATTGAAATGGCAATTGTTAGAGTCGGGGATCTCTGGTTGGCGCAAGGTTGCCCTTGTGTCAAGCAGGAACCCTCTCCTCCACGTCAGGGCGCAGGATAACCCCTTTTGAATGACCCTTGCTCACCCTCTAGGTGCGTGGCGTGAGCAGCCAAGGCGATTCCTCAGGCGTTGTTGGTTAAGCGCTTACAATCACACACACAGTAAATACATCAATCCCCCCAGAAACGGACACCAGACTTGGATATATATAAAAATACGCTTCTTTATGTAAAAATAGGTATATATATCTCAGCAGACTTATCACAAGACCAATAACGTTTTCGCTAGGCCACCAGGTTATAAAGCAGGCAAATGTTCTTTGTTCGTCGTTTCAAATAGATACTTTGCAGTCTCTTGCAAATGTTACTTGTGGTTCCAGTACTCACAGAGATCGGCTCCTGCGAACGGGGAAATAAGGCGTTGCGGGCCCCGAGCCCGATACTGGAACCTCCTTAGTGATGTGGAGAGTCGGCACAGGTCGGTGCGACTCTCAGCTTAAGAAGTGGTCTTGGGTCCTCGATCAGCGGGTGTGGGCAGGTAGGCAGGCGCGGCCAGCGACCCTCAGCACGGCGGTGCAGGGGGGTCTCCACAGCGGGGGCGGCGCGGCCTGAGATGTCCGGGGATAGCGAAGCGGGGTCACAGGGCACAGTCAGTGCAGCTGGATGACCCGGCGTAGATCACAGTTGTCGGACGGCTTCCGGCGGGAGGGGTGATAGCGCGTTCAGCGCGCTCCAGTGGCAGGCGGTGACAGGGGCGCAGGCGGCCTAGCACGGGGACAGAGAGCGGCTCCGGACGGAGCGGGGCTCTCACGGGGTTGCGGCAGGCGAGCTCCTGAGTGTCACGGCCCTAGGAGGGGCGATGAGGGGCGCAGTCTCTTTTCCAGCGGGATGCACACACGGCTCGAATCGGAGGACGAGCAAAAGCACAGAGAACCCACTGGTCCTGGGGTTCAGTTCAGGGGGCAAGCTCAGATCAAGCCCTTGGAGAATGTTTAAAGCACAAAGCAGCAAAGTCTTTTCAGTAGTCTCTTCCTCTCCTTTCTCAGCAAGGCAAGCAGCAGGCCAGCTCCTCCAGCGTCTCCTTCTCCTTCTAGTCGGGCAGAGGTTCTTTGTGGTAAAACAGGATTCTGATTTCTTAGGAGCCAGGCTCCTACTTTTATACCATGATTCTTTTGTTCTTTAGCGCCAGGGGGCCTAGGCCTGGCTCAGTCCAGTTCTGGAGCACTTTGTTATGGTGACTCTGCTCTTTCCTTTCAGCAGCAGGGCAGAGACATCAGCCGCCCCGCAGGGGGCGGCGCCGGCTTTGTGGTGGCAGAGCACAGGTCTATTCAAGAGTCAAGGTGTACTCCTCCCACCCATCCTGGTGTCATCTCCCTACCCACCACCTGGCAGCCAACCTGTCTCTGGGGATCCCCCCACCCTGCTCCTTACTGTTGCTAGGCAGAACACACACACACAGCCGAGGCGGACTGAGATGGTCAGGTCAGTAAATACTAACTTTCTAAAAGTAGTATTTACAAACCCAGGATATTAAAATAAACTTGACTACAAGAAGTATTTTATTATTCTGAGTTCAGGCATACTAAACTTGACATCCTACCATGCTCTCTGAGTCCACTGGGGTCACAGCGTTGGCGTGATCCCAGCAGCCCATTCTGGCCTATGGAGAGCAGGTAGCCTTCAATAGTGAAAAACGGAAAGGGCTGTAATTCACTACTAAGACATGCCACACACATCAGGGCATGTCCTACCTTATGCCTACAATGCACCCTGCCCTTGGGCCTACCAGAGGGGTGGCTAATATGTAGGTAAGGGAAGGTTTAGGGACTGGCAAGTGGGGGCACTTGCGCAGTCAGCGCGACGGTCCCGGACCGCGCACAGGGTCTGCGGTGGCAGACCCCAGACACATTTTACAAGGCCGCTTTCTGTGGGTGGCGCAACCAGCGCTGCAAGCCCACCAGCAGCATTGGCATTCACAAGCCCTGGCACCCCTGGTGCACTCTACTGGGGACTGACAGTGAATCCAATAAACCAATCATGAACATCAATTACAGGTACACTTTACCTAGGGAGCACTTGCACTGCGGCACGGATTAGCCGTGGCGCAGTGCCCTGAGCGGACAACACCAGCAAAACAATCGAGGCACACCATCAAAAAGTGGAAGGGAAACTCACGCCAAGGTGCCAGGTCTAACACGTGTCCCCTCCAGCTGAAATGTGGGGAGAACTACCCTTGCCCAGGGGGTTCCTCGTCACTAAGGCGGAAATACCTGGACAGACCGTCAGCGTTGGCGTGATCTGTACCAGGACGGTGTTCCACCGTAAAGTCCATACCCTGTAGGGAGATGGACCACCTCAACAGCTTCGGGTTCTCACCCCTCATTTGCATCAACCATCTGAGGGGCCTGTGGTCCGTCTGAACCTGGAAGTGAGACCCAAACAAGTAGGGTCTTAGCTTCTTCAGCGCCCAGACCACAGCAAATGCTTCTCGCTCAATTGCACTCCACCTACTTTCCCGTGGAAGTAACCTCCTACTGATGAAGGCTACGGGTTGGTCCCAGCCCTCCTCAGTCATCTGTGAGAGAACAGCCCCTACACCGTGCTCTGAAGCGTCTGTCTGCACTAGGAATTCCTTGGAGAAGTCATGGGCCAAGAGCACGGGCACCGTGCACATGGCAGTCTTCAGGGTGTCGAAAGCTTTCTGACAGGTGTCAGTCCAAATCACGTTCCTGGGCTGCTTCTTGGAAGTCAGCTCTGTCAAGGGGGCAACAATCGTTCCATAGCCCTTGACAAACCTCCTGTAGTACCCAGTGAGCCCCAGGAAGGCCCTCACTGCGGTCTGCGTCTTGGGGGGTTCCCAAGCCAGGATAGTCTCAATTTTGGGTTGCAAGGGTGCCACCTTGCCACTCCCCACTTGGTGTCCCAAGTACACCACGGAACCCTGCCCGATCTGGCACTTGCTTGCCTTGATCGGGAGGCCTGCTCGGCGCAGAGCCATCAACACTTCCCAGAGGTGGCGCAGGTGTTCGGGCCAGGTGGCACTGAACACTGCGATGTCATCCAGGTAGGCGGCACTGAACGCATCCAGCCCCACCAGTACCTGGTTGACCAACCTCTGAAAGGTGGCAGGGGCATTCTTCATCCCAAATGGCATGACTCGGAACTGGAAGTGCCCATCTGGTGTAGAGAATGCTGACCTCTCTTTGGCCCCATCGGTCAAGGCGATCTGCCAGTACCCAGACGTTAAATCGAACGTGCTGAGGAACCGGGCAGCCCCCAGCCGATCAATGAGCTCATCAGCTCTGGGGATGGGGTGCGCGTCAGTCTTCGTGACTGAATTGAGTCCTCTGTAGTCCACACAGAACCGGAGTTCAGGTGTGGCTCCCGGCGCAGCAGCTTTGGGGACCAAGACCACGGGGCTGGACCAAGGACTGCTGGAGGACTCAACCACCCCTAGCGCAAGCATTTTGGAGACCTCCTCCTTGATGCAAGCTCTGACCCTGTCAGTTACCCTGTAAGCCTTGTGCTTCACAGGTAAGCTGTCTCCTGTGTCCACATCATGGACGCACCAATCTGTGACACCAGGAACCAGGGAGAATCTATCGGAAAACTGCCCCAGCAAGTGGCGGCAATCTTCCTGTTGTTCGGGCATCAGGGTGGGTGAGAGGTTAACTCCATCCACTGACCCATCTTTCTCAGAGGCCACTAAGAGGTCAGGAAGAGGCTCGGTCTCCTCTTCTATTCCATCATCAGTGGCCAGCAGCATGCCCACTTCGGTCCTCTCTAAGTGGGGCTTAAGGCGGTTAACATGTAGGACCCTCAAAGGGTTCCTGGGAGACTGCATGTCCACCAAGTAGGTGATAGGACTTTTGCGCTCCACAACCTCAAATGGACCTGTCCACTTATCCTGAAGTGCACAAGGCTCCACTGGGGCCAAGACCCACACCTTTTGTCCAGGTTGAAGCTCTACCAGAGTGGCATTCCGGTCGTACCACCGCTTCATCTCCTCCTGGCTGGCTTCCAGATTTGCCTCAGCAAGTTGCCTGAAACGCCGAGTCTGGTTTCGGAAGGCCAGCATGTAACTGTATACATTCTGGGGAGGTTTCCTGGGAGATTGCTCCCAGCCTTCCCTTACCAAACTCAGAGGTCCTCTTACCGGGTGACCATACAGAAGCTCAAAGGGGCTGAATCCTAGAGACTTCTGTGGCACCTCTCGGTAAGCGAAGAGCAGGCATGGCAAGAGGACGTCCCACTTACGCCTCATTGGACCGTCCAGGCCCATGATCATGCCTTTGAGGGTTCGGTTGAATCTCTCAACCAACCCATTTCCTTGGGGGTGGTAAGGAGTGGTGAACTTGTAAGTTACCCCACACTCCTTCCACAGGGATTTCATATACGTGGATATGAAATTGGTCCCCCTGTCGCTCACCACCTCTAGAGGGAATCCCACTCGGGAGAAAATTCCCATCAGTGCCCGTCCCACCACGGGGGCCGTCACTGTCCTCAGAGGGATGGCTTCAGGGTACCGGGTGGCATGGTCCACCAAGACCAGGATGAACCTGTTGCCCAGGGCTGTCTTGGGGTCCAGAGGCCCCACAATATCAATACCCACTCGTTGGAATGGCGTACCGACCACAGGGAAAGGTTGCAGAGGAGCCTTGTGCTTCCCTCCGCTCTTACCACTTGCCTGGCAAGTCTGACAGGTTCTGCAGTAGGAATCTGAATTCTTGTGCATTTGGGGCCAGTAAAAGTGGGTGACAAGCCTGTCATAGGTCTTGTCCATCCCCAAATGTCCTGCTAAAGGCACATCGTGAGCCAGCCCCAGTAGGAAGGTTCTGAACTTCTGGGGTACCACCAGCACACGGGCTGACCCAGGTTCAGCAGCCTTAGGCTCGGAATACAGGAGGTCACTCTCCCAGTACACGTAGTGTGTTTTGGCCTGAACACCATTGGCCTGGTCTGCAGCCTGCTGCCGCATACCCACGAGAGAAGGGCATTCTTTCTGCTCCCTGCAGAATTCCTCCCTGGAGGGACCTCCTTCTTGCTGCCAATGGGTCAGCTCAGGCAAGTCTCCCAGTTCGGCAATCTGTTCCCCGGTAGGCTCCAGAGCATCCCCCTCAGGGTCTACTTCCTCCTGGGCCGTGGGAACTTCGGGGGCCGGTTTCCCGCGCCTCCTGCGCCTTCTCCCTAAGGCCGGTTCCTGGACCTCTCCCTCAGGCTCCAGGACCCTCTCAACACCCCTACTGGCTGCCATGGACCGGGTGGTCACGCACGCCCAGTCGGGTAGACCCACCATCCTCAGATGCGTGGTCTTCTCCACCTTTTCCCAAGGGGAGCTCTCCAGGTCGTTCCCTAGCAGACAGTCTACAGGCATGTCAGTTCTCACAGCGACTTGTAGAGTACCAGAGACCTCCCCCCACTCAAAGGGAACTTGAGCCATTGGACAACGACTCTCTATGTTGTCAGCATTGACAGCCCTACAGTAGGCATTGGGTAAAATCTGCTCCTGAGACACCAGGTGTTGCCTCACCGAGGTCACGCTGGCTCCTGTATCTCTAAGAGCCTCAACCTTCTTTCCATTGATGGTCACTACTTGCCCATATTTCTTAGTGTTAGAGGGCAAGTAAGTTTCGGGGACCATCTCACTGTCTCCTAGCGAGACTAGGGTCATCTGCCCGGGACCCCCACCCTCCTGGACTGCTACCTCCTCCCCAAAGTTAACACTAGCTACTTGCCGGGGTGGAGCACCAGTGGGTGCGGTCTTACCAAACAGGCGACACTTAGGATCAGAGGCAATGTGACCCGGGTCACCACACCTGTAACAATTGAAGGGCCCCTTTGGAACAGGTCTACCTGTCGGGGCCCCGTTCTGCTGCGGGGGTGGGGGAGGCTGAGAACCCTTCTGCTGGTTCCCTTGGGAATTACTTTGGGGGCCTTTTTGGAACCCCTTCTGTTTACCCCTGTCCCCCCCACTCTTCTGCTGGGGACCCTGCCCACCTTTGGCGGAGTCTCCCACTTGACCCTTGTGGACCCTGGTGCTGAGCCAGCGGTCCGCCTCCTCAGCAAGCTTCCTCGGGTTGGACAGCTTGCTATCAATCAGGTGCTGGCGTAGCTCAGGAAAACATTGACTGGACAAGTGCTCCCATGCAATTAAATCAAGCAGCCCTTGATAATCATTCACTTTGCTACCCTTCACCCAACCATCCAGTGCTCTGCAGAAAAAGGTCACATACTCCACATACGTACTCTCAGGGATCTTCTTAGTCTCCCTGAACCGCTGTCTATATAGCTCCGGAGTTAACCCATACCTGTTCATTAAAGCTTCCTTCATATGGGGGTATGAGGCTTGGAGATCTAAGGGTAAATCTAACAGTGTGTCACGCCCTTCAGCAAGGAACCTTCCCCACAACCCCGCTCCCCAGTCTTTCTCAGGGACCCGGTGTGAAGACATGGCCACCTCGTAGGCTCTAAACCACTGCCCTATGTCATCCTTTCTAAAATACTCCTTTACTACATCTTTGGGGATGTACACCTTGGACTCTACCTGCACCGGTGGAGTGCTGCCACCAGAAGGAGCAGTGTCCAAACTTTTCGCCTTCAGCTCCAACTCCTTCAATCTTATATCATGATCCATTTGGCGTTGTTGTGCCTCCAGGGCCAACTTCTGCTTTTCCATTTCCATTTGTCCTGCTAACTTTGCCATCTCCATTGCATGCGCCCTGTCTGCTGCCCTGTCTGCCAGCTCCTCTGGCGACCGGACTCTGCTGGGCTCCTCAAGGTTGTCGGGTGGAACGATGTCCCCCGCATTCCGTGGGTCTCGTGACTCCTTCCAGGCTCTCAACGCCTTGGTGTACTGGGGCTTCCTCTTGAATCCAGCATGGGGGACTCTGAATTTTACACTGTAGCCTTTCAATTGCTCCATCGTGTAGCCTTCCAGTCTCTCCCAATCCACCTCATCTATTCCAGAAATCACAGAGAGTGCTCTTCCAGCGGAGAGTGAGCTAGGCATGGTTGCAGTAACGGCAGATGTCTCAACAAAGTTCAACAAATAAAAACCTGTGGCTGCGTTACTTGGTCTGCTCTCACTATCTGGTGATTAATAATTCACTGTATGCAAATTACAAGTGCAAATCCAAAATCCCAGCCGCTGCCAACAATGTTAGAGTCGGGGATCTCTGGTTGGCGCAAGGTTGCCCTTGTGTCAAGCAGGAACCCTCTCCTCCACGTCAGGGCGCAGGATAACCCCTTTTGAATGACCCTTGCTCACCCTCTAGGTGCGTGGCGTGAGCAGCCAAGGCGATTCCTCAGGCGTTGTTGGTTAAGCGCTTACAATTACACACACAGTAAATACATCAATCCCCCCAGAAACGGACACCAGACTTGGATATATATAAAAATACGCTTCTTTATGTAAAAATAGGTATATATATCTCAGCAGACTTATCACAAGACCAATAACGTTTTCGCTAGGCCACCAGGTTATAAAGCAGGCAAATGTTCTTTGTTCGTCGTTTCAAATAGATACTTTGCAGTCTCTTGCAAATGTTACTTGTGGTTCCAGTACTCACAGAGATCGGCTCCTGCGAACGGGGAAATAAGGCGTTGCGGGCCCCGAGCCCGATACTGGAACCTCCTTAGTGATGTGGAGAGTCGGCACAGGTCGGTGCGACTCTCAGCTTAAGAAGTGGTCTTGGGTCCTCGATCAGCGGGTGTGGGCAGGTAGGCAGGCGCGGCCAGCGACCCTCAGCACAGCGGTGCAGGGGGGTCTCCACAGCGGGGGCGGCGCGGCCTGAGATGTCCGTGGATAGCGAAGCGGGGTCACAGGGCACAGTCAGTGCAGCTGGATGACCCGGCGTAGATCACAGTCGTCGGACGGCTTCCGGCGGGAGGGGTGATAGCGCGTTCAGCGCGCTCCAGTGGCAGGCGGTGACAGGGGCGCAGGCGGCCTAGCCCGGGGACAGAGAGCGGCTCCGGACGGAGCGGGGCTCTCACGGGGTTGCGGCAGGCGAGCTCCTGAGTGTCACGGCCCTAGGAGGGGGGATGAGGGGCGCAGTCTCTTTTCCAGCGGGATGCACACACGGCTCGAATCGGAGGACGAGCAAAAGCACAGAGAACCCACTGGTCCTGGGGTTCAGTTCAGGGGGCAAGCTCAGATCAAGCCCTTGGAGAATGTTTAAAGCACAAAGCAGCAAAGTCTTTTCAGCAGTCTCTTCCTCTCCTTTCTCAGCAAGGCAAGCAGCAGGCCAGCTCCTCCAGCGTCTCCTTCTCCTTCTAGTCGGGCAGAGGTTCTTTGTGGTAAAACAGGATTCTGATTTCTTAGGAGCCAGGCTCCTACTTTTATACCATGATTCTTTTGTTCTTTAGCGCCAGGGGGCCTAGGCCTGGCTCAGTCCAGTTCTGGAGCACTTTGTTATGGTGACTCTGCTCTTTCCTTTCAGCAGCAGGGCAGAGACATCAGCCGCCCCGCAGGGGGCGGCGCCGGCTTTGTGGTGGCAGAGCACAGGTCTATTCAAGAGTCAAGGTGTACTCCTCCCACCCATCCTGGTGTCATCTCCCTACCCACCACCTGGCAGCCAACCTGTCTCTGGGGATCCCCCCACCCTGCTCCTTACTGTTGCTAGGCAGAACACACACACACAGCCGAGGCGGACTGAGATGGTCAGGTCAGTAAATACTAACTTTCTAAAAGTAGTATTTACAAACCCAGGATATTAAAATAAACTTGACTACAAGAAGTATTTTATTATTCTGAGTTCAGGCATACTAAACTTGACATCCTACCATGCTCTCTGAGTCCACTGGGGTCACAGCGTTGGCGTGATCCCAGCAGCCCATTCTGGCCTATGGAGAGCAGGTAGCCTTCAATAGTGAAAAACGGAAAGGGCTGTAATTCACTACTAAGACATGCCACACACATCAGGGCATGTCCTACCTTATGCCTACAATGCACCCTGCCCTTGGGCCTACCAGAGGGGTGGCTAATATGTAGGTAAGGGAAGGTTTAGGGACTGGCAAGTGGGGGCACTTGCGCAGTCAGCGCGACGGTCCCGGACCGCGCACAGGGTCTGCGGTGGCAGACCCCAGACACATTTTACAAGGCCGCTTTCTGTGGGTGGCGCAACCAGCGCTGCAAGCCCACCAGCAGCATTGGCATTCACAAGCCCTGGCACCCCTGGTGCACTCTACTGGGGACTGACAGTGAATCCAATAAACCAATCATGAACATCAGTTACAGGTACACTTTACCTAGGGAGCACTTGCACTGCGGCACGGATTAGCCGTGGCGCAGTGCCCTGAGCGGACAACACCAGCAAAACAATCGAGGCACACCATCAAAAAGTGGAAGGGAAACTCACGCCAAGGTGCCAGGTCTAACAGCAATGTGCGGTAAGAAATATTTTTGATGCGTGCTGGCTATTTTTGCATTAAACTTGTGTAAAGACTTGTGTGAGCAGATGGAATGATGCACCAGCCAGCCACCCTCTTGTGATCAAAGATATTTATTCATCTGAAGCTCAATGTTTGTATTACCTTTAGAAAAGTAGTGACAAAAACTCTAGCAGACAACTGAGCTGTAAGGCTTGACCTTTAAAAGCATTGGCAAACCCAATAGGTGTGGCCTTGGCAAGCTAGTGTGATGGTTATTTGTATTGCATGCCTATGCCACAACTATAAAGTGAAAATATGCCACCACTTAAAAGTGGCCACCATACGCCTGCAACAAAAATGAAATTTTAAAAACATTAACTGATGTGGCTGTTTTAGTAGCTATATATATTTGTATTAACTAAAAATACTTTCAGTTATGCCATCCATTTATAACAAGCATTGGCATAGCCAATAGGTCTCGTCTTTGGGACCTTATAAGTGTTTAGCCATGCAACAGTTGATGTTGTTGCACCAAGGATATTGTGCTGGATAACTAAACACTTATAAGGTCCCAAACGGGAGACCTATTGGCTATACCAATGCTTGTTTAATAGGAGGTGCTGAGAGACAATACAAGAACTTGTACATCAAGTGGGGATTTACGGTTACACAGTTACATTAATTTCACATGTCTAAAATTGCATTTAAAATATTTATTAATTAACTAATAATTAATTAACATATCACTTTTTACGCGCAGGGAGATTAATGCAACTATACTATCTTAAAATAAAGTGCACCTTCCATTGCCATGGACATATTTCAAGACACCAGTCAGCCTGGATAGGGGCGGGGGTGTCTCAATGCCTACAATGCTGAGATGGCACCGTGTGTTTTTTGGCTCTGCTTCTAAAAATGTTTTGTTTTTCTCCCAAAGTGGGAGTTTTGTTACAGAAAAATAAACAGGCAATGGCAGACATGTCAGTGGTTTGCACTTGCAGTGCAAGCTGAGCCTCTGGCCACAGGAACCCTCCACCCTTAAATCAGAGACAACCTCAAGTTTGGCAACAGTTTGTTTGCTGCATGCCCCTCAGTTTGCACTGCTGAGCCATTTGTGAATCCGGGTCATTTGTACTCCTGAACAAATGACTCCTCTTTAGTGGGAGTAAGAACTTCTTGGGCAAATCATACTTTTGCAAACTAGTGCCAAAATATATCGGTTTTGTCCCTAGGTGACATTCAGCTAACTTAGGAGGCCATTACTGCTTTACGGTTTCTGATTGTTAGTTCTAGAACCTGGAACACAGATTTCTGAGATACAGAGATGGAAGATTCTAGAAGAAATACAACAAAAAATACTCTTTACAAATGCCTGGCAAGTGTTCAGTACACCACAGTGTGACTGAACAGACTGATGAAATACATCACTGGGTCGATATATCTTTTGAGGATTTTTGTGTGGAATCTGGCAGGGCCAAAGCAGCATGTATTCCTCCTGAGGTCAACAAATCGAGTAAGCTCATGTTGGGAACCTGTAACACCTGTTAATTAAAGCGCTACAAAATAGATCAATGTTAGCATAAAACCTATAAACAAGCTATACATTGTTGGTGAAGTCTGCTCCATCGAGCCTAAATTAACAATGTTATGAAAAAAAAAGAACTGCAAAGTATAATTCAGAGGCGTCAGAACTAATTTACAAAAATAAAACGGAGAGTGAATAAAAGGATAAAGCAGACGGGATATGCAGTGTGCCTTTACTAAATCCTGTTGTACCTTGATGTTTTCAGTTGCTGTATTTGTTTTGAAGGGTGGGCAGAAGCAGCGACAGGCGCAGCTTATGTTTAAGGGAAATCCTGTATTTGTGTGGGAGGGCGGAAGCAGTGACGGGCGCAGAGCCACCATTTTTAAATAGTTACCAGAACCAACCCCCGTAGTCCAGCCACCCGCTGCTCATGTAAAGATTAATCCATGCAGCTCACAACATCTCACCTCTCACAAGCTTTTGCAGAGCTCACACAAGCCGATAATTGCTTTCTGGAGAGCACGGAATGCGGGCAGTGTACACTGTGATCAGGGAACATCGCCCTTAAAGCACGGTGTACACGCAAATAGAATCAACAAGCAAAAGCGAAAGCACAGCGCCCCCTGCATTTGTGTGGGAGGGCGGAAGCAGTGACGGGCGCAGAGCCCGCATTTCAAAATTAAGTTACCAGACCCACCCCCGTAGTCCAAAGTTAACACCATTTATTAGAGCAGATAGTGCAGCGATATTCTTCAAAGTGACGCGCAACGCGGGCCGGAATCTGAACGATCGGACTGCGCACGATAAAGAGATGGTGTGGGATGGATGGCGGAGGGGCCGTGGAAGCGGGGATGTCGAACAGTGTAATTACAAGAGAGGGGCCGATAACACTCTCCTCAGTCTCGCCGGGGTCTTCAAAGGTGAGCGCGCGGGCATCCGCACTTTTAATTGGTTTTCGATGCGTCTACGGAGGTTGAAGTGTGACAGAAACTAAAGGAGTACCGAGAAGCAGTGTTCTGAGAGGGCAGGAGCAGAGTTTGCAGTTTCCAGACCTGGTGTCGCTAGCACAATCACTGTCTTCACAGCCTGGTGTCTTCTTGGCTTTGTGACCGGTATCTCACCTCGCTTGTGAGAGAGAGGGGGGAGGATGTAAGCCCGCGAGTGGTGCGCACGCACGCGCTGGAGAGAGTAGTCTACTCTTTTTCGAAGTTTCTCATCTATCACAGAAAGGGGAGAAAGGAGGGGTGAGTGCAAGCTGCGGTGACAAGAAGGGCTGGGCGAGAAGGGAGGAGGGAAATGCCAGCAGCAGAGGAGCCTGATCAAAGCTGACGAAAGGGAGGGGGAGAAGGGAGGAGGGAGTGCAAGCAGCAGCTGTGCACGTGCACGCCATCGTGCACTCAAGCTTCAGGCCTTCAACATCATGTGGGTAGCACTTTGAAAACCCATATACTAAATGCTCTCCGAGCAGCGCATGCACGCTGGCTCAGCGAGACCTAAAAAGGAGATGATAAATAAATCCCCGTGTAAGTAGCCACCTAAAGTGTAGGCAAAATAAATAACCACAATTTAAAGTTAATATAAAAAAGCAGGCTTTCAAATAGCTTTGTCACTGAAGAGAAATGTTCTATTTTTACGAGGATGTGAACATTGTGCACAGACTTTGTGCAGGCATTCAAGGAGGAGAAAGCCAATGGCTAACGTAGGCTGACAAACTGCCCCCCACACTGGAGGAGAGAGACAGTTTTTCAGAATAATGGATGAAGCCCGCTGACCAAAATCCCCACTGTGTATGTAAAATGTCTGAAGAAAAAGACCTTTTGGCTTTACTAACCAATTTCAGATGGGAAGCGTAGTGCGTGTTAGCATAAAAATCGTCCACTAGAGGGCAGTGGCACACTAAGAAAAGAAAAAATAAGTGTCTAGCTGGAGTATTTGCATCAAACTTTGGCTTCAAGGCTACCAGTTCACTACCGGACATTCCAAACACTGGAGTCTTTCTGTAACAGGCATGGGAACTAGTTCAGCAGGTACAACTCGACCAATAAAATAAAGGGCTGGTGTTAGATAGGTGCGGTCCAGCAGGAGCTCTACGATCGGATAAGGGCTCACTCTGCTTTCTCATAAATCATGATTAGGAGCTTTGATGCTCCTAGGCTCAGTGCGCATCTATACAGGAGGGCACACACCTCCATTTAATGGAACGTAGCATTGGAAATCCGTGCCATTTCCTTACAGTGCATATTTAAAATTAGCATACTCAAGTAGAAACAGCAGCAAGTGCGTTCCAAACATGTTACACGTGCATCTTTCGTTAAAAAACAAAGGACCATATTTATGATTTTTTTCACGCAACGCAGCAAGACAGCTTGCTGCGCCGCGTGAACGGGAGCAGGCCATATCCATCAAGATACTACGCATTCCTGCTCTCTCCTTGCGCTTGCGCAGTATTGCTTGACTAGCGCCAACACAGATACCCTCGCACCATGATGCGGGGTGCCTGCCTTGCAGGCAAGATTGTGTTTGTTCAGAAAGGGGCACCTTCCTGCACAAAAAACGATCCTTTGAGGCTTTTTCCTCTTTCTCAGTGGGCTGCAGAATGCAGCACACATGGAAAGGGGGAGAGTGGGGGGGGAGAAATAAAGATATTTCTCCTTGTTATGCCTGCCCTACGAAAATGTAGCATTTTGACGCACTCCCAGGTTCACCACTCATGGTAAAGCAGGGAATCCACCAAAATCCTAGTGTGTATGTGTGGGAACACCCACGCTCCACCCATGGAACGCCTCCCTGGGGCAGAGTAATGCAATGCAGTGGCCTGCGCTGTCTTGCGTTACTCCACATTTACCAAGCCACACAGGGCCTCGCAAGGTGGCCGTGCGTGGTTGGCAAATCTCATTCTAGGCATTGCGTCACCCGTCTTCCCCCTTGAGTGGTGCAAAGCCTTTGCTAAATCTGACCCAAAGTTCCTTCTGAATACAACTTTTGGCTTGATGTGGAGTAAAGCCTTCATTTGTTACCAGTTTGCTGTGCATAGGAGGAAAGAGTCTACCATTTAAGTTTGAATATGTTTTAATGTAGTATTCAAGCACTGACAACACAACAAGCAATATTTAAGGTTCTTGATGTTAAAAAGTTCTTATTGGTTGTTTTCCAACAATGAATACACTAAACATACTTAATATAATGTAAAATACAATACTACTAATAAACTATACAAATTATGCACATTAATCTAAAATATACAAATTATGCACATTAATCTAAACTATAATATAAAATAAAAATCCACATCTAACAACACTACAGAAAAATTTCTACTTAGTTATTGCAATGACATAGTATATATGGTTCCCTGTGGAAGGGAATAGGTAGCAGTCATGTGTAGGCACGGTTATGGAGCGCCCCTTAGTCTCCCTATCTCCCTGGGATTCAGTTCACGGCGGTTTGTGCGATTCAAAATATGTATCAAGGCGCCCGCAATGATGCACCACTCCTATTATTAGTATGAGTAGATACACATTGGTAACAGCTGTTTGTGCGGGTCATAAGGATCTTTGTCAAGGCTTCACTTGTCATTGCAACACGTTTGAAAATAAAAGACAATGAAAAAAGTACATGTAATACATAAAATACACCCCCCTCCCCTCCCCACCAAGAACACTCGAGATTAGGAGCTGCGATGGCAGGTCCGCCAACTTGCAGCTAGGAGGATATAAGCTAGGTGTAACCGATCTGGATGAGCCTTAACTAAGGGCTGTTTGACTTTTATTAACTGCTCATTAAAAGATGTGTTGAAACTAACATGGCGGACTACGTATACTGTCCGGGTTTCTTGATTAACCCTAATTAACCCTAATTAAATATCTAACAAATCATTTTAGTACTATTTGGCTCTATTGAGTGGAGCAACCTTTATAGCTGTGAGAAGTTACTCGTTACCCGTACCCAGACGCTTGTGTCTCGTAGTCAATAGGGCTAAGCTTAGCTTTTAGAGAGCATGACCTCTGCTAGTGACCTATAGATATGGCTCGTGCGTACAGTGGTATTAACAAAGCATAGCGTGGTCAACCCATGTCTTAGAAACTCCAAGAGCCCAGTATGATTAACCTTAACGTATACTTACGGCAGAGGCATAATAATATTATATCTGCGACTGACATTAAGACCTAACAGAATAAAAGAACAAGAGCAAGATATCATATAACAGATTCATGGCTTCCGTTTGTTTGAATGCCCAGCAGCGGTTTCCATATTTTGTACCGGTGGCGTCTCCAGAGGTCTTGCTCGATCCCTGGGATTCATGAAGTAGTGAGGCTTGCCATTTTCGAAGATTCTGCCTCATCCTCTGAGCCCTCTGGTATACCGAAAATGCGTATATTCCCCCTTCTGTTGTGGTCTTCCAATTCGGCTGTGTGCCTTTTAAGCTCGGTGGAAATGGTTCTGAGATCTTGTATTTCTTTACTGGCCTGAAAGGTGATATCCTCCACATCGCTTATTCTCTGCTCTGCATCCGTGAGATTAGAATTGATCGTGTACATGTCTGCTCTGATGGCGGTGAGCTCCAACTGCATAGAGTCTGTGTTTTGCTTAGTGGACTTTGCACGGTCATGGACGTCCGCTAGTTTCCTGAGGATCATGTCCATTGTGCTGTGTATATTCGCTTTAGCTTTGACCGGTGAGCCTGAGTTCAACGGTTCAGCCTTTGGTTTTTTGATCTGGCCTCTGGGTTCTTTGTCTGCCATTTTGCCTTTGGACCTGGACTCTGTGTATGCGCGTAACTGCATGGAGCTGGTGGAGAACTACCGCTCCTGCAGGCAGAGGAAAAAGAGTAAGTGAAATGGTCACTTAGCTTAAGGAGTGTGCTGGATAGCCCTGATGGCCCTGGATAGCTTCCGAACACGCTTGATTAAATAGGACCGGTCAGGCAGTTGAGGTTGTTAAGTAGCTAATAGATCAGGATAAATCAGAGTGGCTCCGACCAGTCAGCTGGTAGTAGTGGAGACCTTCCAAATAGCCTTTAATATAGCCCCCGTCAATATCAGCAATGACAGCAGTGCTCTGATTCCATACTGGTCTTATGCTGGCATCATGCCTCTTGCATCCGGCAACGTGCAAACTGTACAAAGTGAGATGGCTGTAGGATAGGGGTACTCACAAACTTTCTCTCGGGGGCCAAATTTACAGTGTGGTTTGTGGCAGAGGGCCGCACCGGTGGGGGTGGGGTCAGTGGGGGAGGGGGCGGGGCTAGAGCAAAAAAAAAACTGTGACCATGAGGTTGAACACAGGCCCCTGCAGCAGACGCCTTCGCAATGCAATAGGTCTCGCATTTACGAGAGTTTAAGATATTGGCACTGTAAACGACAATGCCTTTTATTTCTGTTTTAAAAACGAAAACAAAATAAAAGGCTTTGTTATTTGCAATGTCAATAGCTCAAACTTGCGTAAATGCGAGACCTATTGCCTTGCAAATGCTTGTTATATCATATCTCTTCCCAAAACCTTCCTCAGCCCATCCCAATTGTGTTTCTCCATCTTCCGCTCTCCTTATCCTCTTCTTTCCCTCTCCTTTCCCCTCTCCCTTTCTCCACCATCTTACCTCTCACGCCACTCTCTTTTTGCTAGCTATGCATTTTCTTCTTCTTTTCATGCCTTAACTGTGTGTTTCTGCTTTTCCTGTTTCATGACACTGACCCTTGCCAGGTTCATGTCCATCCTGTGCCCCCAGGATTCAGAGTCCATGCATGTGCAGCTCTTCACCCAGAGACAGCTCTTTGAATGCTGCGACCATCTCTGAAGTAACGCAGCTTGGCGAGTTTATCTACTAACGTGTGGACCCCGTGAGACCTTGAAGCGAGGCATGGGGGAGTGAAAAGTATATGTTTATGGTGTAAATCGTGGCAATAGGTGCTTGCTGTCTGAGCCCCGCAATAAGTATAGGGCGGGCCAGGCATGTTCCGGAGCAGAATTAGTGGGCTTATAAATGGGCATGTGTGTTTGGCCGACAGTCCTAGGCTGGCCAAACATCCATGCGCACTTATGTTTCTCCAACCGAGCTGTGTTATACAGCTGTTGGGAGAAAAGCCACAGGCTCCAATTCACTGTCTGAGCAGCAAACGAGGCCGCTAAGACCAATCTTGGTGCTGCTCTCATGCTCTGAGAGCAGCGTTTGGATTGGGTGTGGAGCCTATGCTCTGAGGGCCCATCCCCTTCCAGCCCAAAGAGAGGAGCAGCGAGCCGTCTGTCAGCGTAAGCGAGTGGAGTGGCAGGTAAGTTTTTTATTTTTTTACTTTTATATTATTTCTCCCCCCTCCCCATCGCCTGGCCCTTCCCCCCTGCGACGGCCCTTCCACTTTCGATAGGTGGCCGCTGCCACTGCAGTTCACGCCACAAATTGTGTTGTGCCTGTTCCTTCGGTAATCTACTGGTACTCTCAGAAGCATCCTTCTTTAATTCAGGGGTGGAGCTTCCATTTGTGCAGCAGGTTCAGCCGCACCAGCTTCAAAGGTCAACGGAACCATGAATATTGCTGTATTTTACAGTTCAAACAGAGAACATAGGGGGCCCACCGCCTTCCTTGCAATAGGGGTCATGATACACTGGCTATGACACTGCTTTAATGACCACAATCCGAGCATTACAGACTCCCTCATCCTAGCGCCCCTCCTCCTTCAGTAGGTAGTGTCACTTTTAGGTACACAGGAATCTGCAGACTGGCAGCACCTGGCAGGGGCTGCATGCACGGGCCTCACAGCCAGGCACAGATCTCAGCGCATTACTTGTGCTGTGTGCACACATCTCAGTCAGGCACAGATATCAGCGCGTTGCTGGGGCTGTGTGCACACATCTCACAGGCAGGCACAGATATCAGAGCATTCCTGGGGGTGTGTGCACACATCTCAAAGTCAGGCACAGATATCAGCGAATTCCTGGGCTGTGTGCACACATCTCACAGTAAGGCACCGATATAAGCGCATTCCTGGTGCTTTGTGCACACATCTCACAGTCAGGCACGGATGCCCCCGCATGGCTGGGGCTGCATACACGGGCTTCACAGCCAGGCACAGATTTCACCGCATGGCTGGGCTGCATACACATGCCTCAGAGTCAGGAACATATCTCAGCGCATTGCTGGATGTGTGCACACATCTCACAGCCAGGCACAGATCTCAAAGCATAGGTGGGACTGTGTGCACACAACTCACGGTCAGGCACAGTTTGCAGAATCTGGTAAGGGTGTGTAGTGTACATAAATCTAACAGTCTGATAGGGACTCGCGACATACATCTCACAGCCAGTAACAGATGTCAGGGCTTGCATGCTGTGTACATAGATTTCAAATTTGGAAGGGGTTGTGTGCACACACCTACAGATCTCACATACTGGCAGAGGCAGCGTGCCCAGATCCCAAAGCCAGGGAGGGGCTGGTGCCCATGTGAGTCTGACAATCGCTGTGTGATAGTCAGTCTCAGATATCACAGCAGTTCTACGGCGCGCGCTGAGTCAGCTTCCCTGAAATCCAAACCGCCGCCGCGCCCAAGTACTTCACAGGTCTTTTAAAGGCCAAGTCACTTGTTAATGAGGCTTTGTTGTATTTCATCTCTTCTTAGCGCCCCTGCATCTCCCCTCATTCAGCTCATTCAGAGGGGAGATGCAGGGGCGCTAAGAAGAGGTAAAATACAACAAAGCCTCATTAACAAGTGACTTGGCTTTTAAAAGAATCACCCGCCCGGTCCGTGCTGCTGCAACCGGCGGTGCTTGCACAGGTACGATGTCTGCAAGGTCCGCGGGCCGCCAGGGAAGGCTTGCCGGGCCGCTGGCGGCCCGCGGGCCGTACTATGAGTACCCGTGCTGTAGGATATGAGTGTTGAGCTAGGAATGTTCCCCTTTATACGTGGAGACTGGCTATCTGATGCAGCATGTAAGATATTGGCAGTGGACTGACCTTGAGGTGTACCATGTAAGCAGCGATTGTAGTCAGGGGCTTAAGTTATAACAGCCACATGGGATTGTTTCCGTTAGACTCTGCGGACTCAACAACGTGGGCCGATGCGGGCCGATTTGGTTACTTAGGCGCCATTTTAAGGTCAGGTACGGGCTGGAAAATAGCTTATTTGCAGTCAGATTTGGGTATTTAGTAGGTAATACTCCCACACAATGCAGCGCTTGGACATAAACTTTTCCGGATACAGGGGGAGCCGCCAGACAAATGGGTTTAGTGGCCCAAATTGTGATAGTTAGTATAAGCGTCTCGAGTAAGCGCCATTACTGGGCCAGGCGGGACGCATTACAACGCAGCGAGGGTGAGAACGAGCTTCAATACGATCTTCAGCATGTCACTTTTCTTGTGCACCCACCTTCGGTTTGTCGGTGATGGGAATTTGTCACGGCTTCACATGCTCCTGACCGTTAACTTGCCGCCTTGATTCCTTGTAATTGTTCGTTACCGAGACGTCGCCATTTTGTTCTCACATCAGGGAAGTGCAGTGTGTCCACTAGGAAATAGTGGCACAAGGCATCATAGACACTTGTTCCGAAGTCGAGATCTGATCTCCGCAGCCAATTCTGAGCAGTTTAACACCAGATCTGCATGCAAACACGCTCTTCCGTGCTCCGAGCGTCTGGATCAGGCACCCACACCCGCTGCCGTCCAAGCTACGCCAGAGTTTTCAAGCACTGACAACACAACAAGCAATATTTCCTGTTCTTAAAACCCTCTCCCGAGACCACATTTTGCAACAACCCTCATCTTGGACACCAAGAGCATTTTGTTATATTTACTAGGGTTATGTGAAGAAGCATTTGCGCACCTTCTTTCAAATGGATTAGATATCAGACCTAGAGTCCCTGCCTATGTGCGCAGTAGAAGTAAAGATTTTGTTCCTCTAGAATGTGTGTGGCTCCCAGCCTCTTAAGGCGTTGCAGTTCCCTGGAATCAGTAGTTAGATATTTTATTACGAACCTCATTGTGTTCTAAACTGCATTTGTTTGCCTTGAGCTGTTTTTGATAATTTTTACATACACATGATCCATCATGGCCGCCCCATGCCTTCTGAAGGCACAGCAGTGGTTCCCCCGGATTTTCAAGGACCAGCGAGAGCTCACCGGACGCCGCCAGAACCGCAACGCTTTCCAAGGCTCTGGCCCCTCTCTCGATGCGAACCCATTTCAGGGCGCCCTCCCCTTCACAAAGAAAAGAGAACTCTCCCCGGGGCTCCCGTCAGCTCTCTGGGATCATTTGCGTTACCGCACTGGACACCGCGAGGGCGTCCGTCTCCGTCACTCTGGGTTCGGGGATCTGAGCCAGACTCCCTTTCGATCGGCCGAGGGCAATGGAGGCCATCGCCTGTCCCTTCCGAATGGCGTTTGCCCATCTCTTAGGACCTACTGACCAGTGTTTAACTGCTGTTCACATGGAACTCTTCTCCACTTCGGCCTTCAAAGTTCTCGTTTGAATATTTGCTACTACCACCCAAATCTGCACCTGCGGCGGCTCCACCCGGGCCCTCTCCCTGGGCTTCCGTGCGTACCGCAGGGGCCCTCCTACTCGTTGCGGCTTAGCCCCCGCGGCTCTCAGCGGCAGCGATGGCCGGGTATTGGCCCGACGCTCCAGCGCCATTCATTTTCAGGGCTAGTTGATTCAGCAGGTGAGTTGTTACACACTCCTTAGTGGATTCCGACTTCCATGGCCACCGTCCTGCTGTCTATATCAACCAACACCTTTTCTGGGGTCTGATGAGCGTCGGCACCTTAACCTGGCGTTCGGTTCATCCCGCAGTGCCAGTTCTGCTTACCAAAAGTGGCCCACTAGGCACTCGCATTCCATGCCCGGCTCCACGCCAGCGAACCGGGATTCTTACCCATTTAAAGTTTGAGAATAGGTTGAGATCGTTTCGGCCCCAAGACCTCTAATCATTCGCATTACCATGTAAAACTGGGGGCTCGGAGCGCCAGCTATCCTGAGGGAAACTTCGGGGGGAACCAGCTACTAGACCGCTACGGACCTCCACCAGAGCTTCCTCTGGCTTCGCCCTGCCCAGGCATAGTTCACCATCTTTCGGGTCCTAACACGCACGCTCATGCTCCACCTCCCCGACGGAGCAGGCGAGACGGGCTGGTGGTGCGCCGGTTGCTGGAAGCGCAGCGGGATCC